>NC_056743.1:1144650627-1144903127 GCF_019279795.1 Protopterus annectens | reverse complement strand
AGATATGATTTGTCTCTTCCAAAAAAAAAAAAAAAGCTGTGTATGTATATATATATATATATATATATATATATATATATATATATATATATATATATATATATATATATATATAGTCATTTGTAGGAGATAATAATGGTGATGTGCTACAAAAAATGTGTCGAAAAGCCTGATCTGAACAAAAAAAAAAACAAAAAAAAAAAAATAAAACAATAAACACTATAGAAACAAAAAAAAAAGAAAGGTATTCCCAAGAGTTCATGGAATCCCAATACGGTATGTGCAGGAGAAGCTGAAAAAAATCCAAAATGATAGAAAGGTGAGAGGTAACTAAAGCTCAGTATATATGTGGCAGTTTAGAAATCCCTTCTTAGGAAGATGTTAAATTCCAGAAAGAGGAAATACTCTGCTTGGGGTGTAAAAGTCTGTTAAAGTGTATACTTTTTTCTTTGACTTGAAACTTCGGCAACAGATTATGTTAGACAGGACATCTTAGATGGTTCATAGACTGATCTTTTTTACTGACAAGATGTTGGTTGCAAAGTTCTGGCAAATCTTTTTTTTTTCTTTTGAATTACTAGTGTAAAAAATATTTATTCAAGAAAGAATTTTGGACAAAAGTAGCCTTTCATAGGAAGTGGCAGACTTGGGAAGAAAAAAAAAATGAGCCATGGATGTGCTTAGACTGAAAAATCAAATCTAGTAGTTGTACAGAATGGATCCACAACCAGTGTGCAGTTCAAAGCATTATAGGTTGTTCACATATTGTTATAATGTTTGTAAGGGGACTAACACTCTCCTTAATCACTGTCTGTACCTAAAAATATGCCTAGGTATGTGGGATTCTAAAAGGGTATAAACCCTACTATATCAGGCTTTCATTTAATGTAATTCGTAAGGGAATATCACCTCCTTACATCCTTAACCCCATTCTCTCGCTTTAAAAATATTCCTTGGTATGGGTGGTTAAAAAGGTGTCATGCCCTTACAAATGAAATTAATTGTAAAATCACTACTTTATCTATCTATCTATCTATCTATCTATCTATCTATCTATCTATCTATCTGTCTACCTAATTATCTATCTATCCATCTTTACTTGTCTATTTACCTGTCTGTGAATTTACATTCTTGTTTATCAATTTTAATCTGCATTGTCTGACTGTAATGACAGATCGTGCATATATAGAGAAAAAAAAATGGTGGTTACTGAGCAACAGACAACTATGTCTGTTCATGCAACAATTTCACCACAATTCTGGGCAAGCAATTATGATGGTCTAATATTATATATGATTACCTGCCTAGTCCTTATAGTACTTATAATCATTTCACCACAAACACATAGCTGTAAACATGGATTTGTAAAGCAGCTTAGTAAAATCCAAAATAAACAGCAAGCACAAATATGTGCTTTGCTCTTAATAATCTAACCGTTATTCTAGAATTTAATATGGCTGTCTGAAGTATCTATCAGTAAAGATTTCCTTTGTACACATTTTATTTCTTTTTATTCTTTGTTTTGAAATCAAAGGGTAAGTGGTTGAAAATCACAGAATAGGCTCTTGAACAAAATGAAAATATCTATGAGGAGACATATATGATTCACATCTCTGGACAATATTAATGCTTAAGGTACTAAAAAGAATAAAATAGCTTGCATACTAAATTAAGACTATTCCTATGTATTTCTTTAGGAGCACGTGAGTTATAATTGGAACGGACAATAGATCCTGATAAGGAGACCGTGTTTGGCACTTTGTGTATGACTAGCAAATCATTCTTGCTATTACATATATGCTTGTCAGCTGGGAAAAATGAATACAACAGTTCAAGGCTCCAATGAGGTCGTTGTCATGACCCCGCTCAATTCATTGGCTGATGCCAGAAGTCATCAACAGAATACAGCACCCTGTACATCTAAACTATGCAAAATGTCAGTACAAGTGAAGGAATTCATGAAGGCTGAGCCAACAGCTCTTGGGGTAAGTCTGAATATAGAGGGTTGTAGAAGTATGTTCTGAGCAGGTATTTACTGTAGCAGGAGGAGGGGGTTTAAGTGGCCTAAATCAGTTGTTAGAAACAAAAACATAAAAAAATGGGTGACAACCTCTAGATTTTCTGTTAAGCTGTGAATTTTCTAACAAAAAAATAAAACAAAACTTCCAAGCTTTCACAAACTGCACTACAAGAAGTTAGTTCCTGGTTCCATTTGTACAGTTTTCTATGGCATCAGGATAACTCAAGTACCAAATGTTTCTTGAAATGCTACATTGTTACTAAAGGTACTGCATTAATATTGTTACTAAAGATACTGCATTAACATTGTTACTAAAGGTTCTACATTAACTTTTGCATATTTCATACAACATTTTATTTCATGCCTATATGGAGCAGCTATTTTGTTTATTCAAAATTACTTTGGTTGTTGCCCAAGCATCAGTACAACTGAGGTCATTCTAATTTCCTCTGTCACTCACTTGATAGTTTGATATCATCATGAATGAAATGCTTTTGTTTTGTTGTTTGTTTCAACAGACTACACAAATAATGATTGGAGTAGTGAACATTCTTTTTGGAACTGTTTTGGCTTTTACCGAAGCATCTATTGCTGTGATCTCAGGAGCGCCTTTCTGGGGTGGACTGCTGGTAAGTTTGTTGATATAAATTCTTTCTCAAGAGCAAAACTGAGTTGCAAAACTGAATATTTACTAAGCCACAAAAACACTTTTTATTGGTGCTACTCAGTAAAGTTCTAGATATTTTGTTTCATACTAGATTATATTCCCCTGAGTTCCCTTCTCTGGAACAAACTTCCCATCCATGTGAAGCAGAATTCCTCCCTGCACCTACTGAAGCACATGGATCAGTGGATGGGGAACTGTAGATTTACCCTTGGTCTGCTACTTATGTCACTATTAGAAAGAGGACATTTGTAAATGCTCATTCACCCATACTTGAACTATACCCACAATAACATGGGTGGTATCAGAACCTGTCAAATATATTTAGGATGCATGTCTAAGCTTCAAAAGGTCATTTACAGTCATTATCCTAGTAATTACCTATGAAGCTATGTAACCCAAATTTGGAGGGAAGGACTTATAATTCAAATACATTTTCAAGAAAATAACTAATATCTTCAAAATAGAGCAAAACACAGAAAAGATACTAGAAGGAAGGAAGAATACCTTATTTCTTGTAAAAATATATACCCTAATGCAGTCACTGCATGATACTTAATGACACAAAATAAGAAATGAAAGATGCTTTTTTTACATTCAAAAACATGACATGTTTATAATTTTCTGCCATGTATATCTTACATTTGTTTTATTTGTTTGTGCTTACTGAAATATATAGTGAATGGACCCTGCAGGAAGCAGTACCCACTGTGAGCCTGTGTGTGATGTATGTCATCACTTATGACTGTTGCTGATTTAACTGGCAACCAGCACAGTTGCAACAGTTAGTGGAACTGAGGATGCTGTATTCCATGTACATTAATGACTGTTTCTTCTCTGATATGAGACATAAATTTCCATTACGTGTTCATCTTTCATATCTACAGAAGTCTTTCCTTTGTTTTTGACACTAATAACTTTAACAAACTTTTAATTACAACTTACAGCAGTTTGCTTTTCTCTCAAAATGTAATTCAGAATAATTATAGATATCTATATCTCTCTAACATGGACATATAACATGAAGCAATACACTCACACACACCATACCCAGGAACATATACATACGTACATGCAAAGATACACACATGTATATGCAAATGCATACACAGATACACACATGTACACGGAAATGCGTATACACACACACACACACACACACACACACACACACACACACACACACACACACACACACTCATATTGGCAGTATATACAAACTAATAAATATTTCAGTTTCCTACATCAATAAGTTCAGTTTGGTCTTTTGGCTTATATATGTTTTATTTCAAGAATTGTTACATGATGTTGTAGGCATGCATTTGTTTCATTCTTCAAGTACAACTTTTGTATATTGAAGGTAAGGTGTTGGCTCTGGTGCTTATATTTACATTAAAAGAAATAAATTCTTAGAAAAAAATGACTCCATGACAATAAAACATTATGGGGCACTTACCTCAAGACCATTGAATAAATTTTTATCTTTACTGTATTTTATGTCTGTACTTAAACTGGTGGGTTAGGGTGGCAAAATATATCCCAATAACAGTCATATGGGGCAAAATATAAGATGTAGAACTCAAGGCTGTAAATATCATTTATTGAACAAATGTGCAGACTGTTCAGCGTACATAATAAACACAAGATAGCAATGCTAAGAAATCATTACAGGAAAAGATCTGATGGAGAAGATGAAAGGAGACCTGAAATGCTGTAACACTCTGCATCACAGGATATGAAAAAGAACTTTTGAAAATGTCACAATAAAGCTAAGTGTGGTCAGTGATTCTCCCCATAATTATGTCAGTTTAGCCCAGTATTCTCATCCAAAGCATACCTTTCAGTCTGAAGATGTTAAAAAATCTGGACAAAAGTCCAAATGTCTGGACAGCTAATTAACAAGAAATGTGCATGCTTAATCCCTTCCTTTAGGATTGTGGGATGCCACCACTGAGAATAAAGTATTTTTCTCTATAGTCAGATTCAGAAGCTTCTCTATGCACAGACACACACACACACACACACACACACACACACACACACACACACACACACACACACACACACACACACACATACCACCATAATTACCTTATAGGCATTAAAACAGTATCAGTAGTAATACAAAAAGCACAACTGCCTTTTTCTGCCAAAATAATTGGTTGATCCCATCCTGCTACAGATGCCTGTATTCCTGTTCAACTACCTATATTCCTTACAATGAGAAATCAATGTAGTTATAATCTCTAAAATTACGGGGTATATATCACGTCACCCATTCAGGACCTAATCAATGCCATCTGAGATGTGTGTCATTCGACCCCAGCCCCCCCCCCCCCAAAAAAAAAATATTACACTATCCATTTGTCTGGCCTAGAAAATTTGGTAGTTGAATTATTAAATCAGGTGTACTGGAAACAGTTGTAGTTTATTTGATCTATAAAACTCACTTCAATGCACTGGTATCCAGGTTATCAAAGCAGCATGTGAGAAAAGTCAGCAGCTCACAGAACCTGCTAGGAAAGGTAAGTTTCAGCATTTCTTACTTTTCAAAACAAATATGTGAAACTGTGCTGGATCATTCTTTTTACCAGGCAGTTTCTAAATTTGTTCCTTTAAGCTTCATGTTGTGACAAAACTGATAACCATGTCATGCTATCTTTTATCTGCTCCTTCATCCCTTAAATTAAATAGGATGAGAGTTGTAGCCATGGCTCTACTAACATTATCACGTCAAAGTCAGTGACACTTTCTGCACGCTGATGTAGGAGGAAACTGCTGTAACAAATCAGAATTTAAATCAGCCTTTTCTGGAAAATGCAGGGTAGATGAGAGCAAAGTGACTTCAACAGTAAATATTTAAACATTTATACCATCGTCGTTACAAGAAAACAAAATATGAATCTGCTAGTTATTTCTATAAAAATATTTTTTCTTCCATAACTAAGTATTTAAATGTATACAAGCTGTTTTCTAAGATCAAGAAAAAAATCACTGACTGGAAAACATCCTGAAGAAGGTGATGCTAAATGATCATAGATTAATCTTAAGATGGATATGGATTTTTATTTTTTTATATAGTTACTGTATCTGAAGAACTGATTTTCTGTTTTAAATAGTATTCAAATTGTTCTCCTTGGTAATTTTATTTTCGAGTAACTAAAGTATGTTGTATTTGAAAATTTTCTACCTGCTGAACCATTTTTGTTTTTTCTTTGGTTTTGTTACACAAAGAAACAATTAATTAATAAAAAGTAGTTGGAGTAAAAAAACATGGAAATATAGATTTATGGCACTGCTGAAAACAAGGTGGGATCACTATATGTGTGTATGTGTGACAGTTTAATCAGTTGTAGAATAGTCAACAGCTGTTCACTTGACACAATTCGGTCAACAAAGCAGCTGACTTGTCAGATGGGTGAGATTACTACAATATCGGGTTACGTGAATGTTCCCTTTCCCTGATCTAGTGCAATCACAGACTTGGAATATTCATTAACAGAGGACTTGCTGGTGCAGGGGATCTTGCTTATCTGCAAAAACAAGTCGTTTTGGTTATAATTTAATACAGATTTTGTAAAACATCAGCTGAAGAAGTCAATTTCTCCAGAGCAAAATAATAATAATGCCAAGGAGGAACTGGAGACGAGAAGAGGTTGAAAAAGAAATGCATCACACAGAAGGGTTTGTAGACTTTGATAGAAGTTAAAGCAATATAATTGTCCCTTAAAAGAAAATGAAAATAACTGAGAAATGTACCTTAATGGAATAAAAGTCAAAAACATGAGAGAGATACTGTAGAATACTAGGAATGGGAAGCCATAAAGCATCAGTCCTATGATAATTGTCCATAATTAGAAACAAGCCATCTTCTATGGGAAGTCTTCCCAGTGCCTGGTATCTACACCAAAATAAGGATCTGGACCACATATTGGAGACAAAGGATTTCTGACATAATTGGAACTGGAGAATCATGCAGTTATTCTGAGGGGAAAACTCAGCAATGATGTGTGCCAGATGGGTAAAGTAAAAAATTTTTAAGTCTTAGCCTGAGAGGCCTGTCCAAAAGTTGAGGCCAAAGCAGGTAGAAATCACACTTGTTGAGAAAAAAGGGGTGGTGTTATAATAATTTTGACAGCGTAAATCCTGGCTTTCTCTAGAAACTTGGGGATCAGGAGAAATGGGTGAAAATAACAGATGAGTCACTGGAAGCCACTTCAGGATAACAGTATGTCTTGGGTAGGTAACATCTTGGAATCTTGCCTCAGAAAATGATGTGCTACTGCATTGTGATCAGAAGGAAAAGTTCACTGTTATATCCTCATGGATTCTTGACATAAAAGTAGGAATCTTTTTCACTCTGCTTGTTTATGTAACAAACCTGTATCATTTTGTTAAAGTAGGTGGCAATGGCATTAATATAAATGGATACCTGTTAGGTGAAAAGGACAGCTTTCATTTCCAAGATATTAACGTGAGAAGTGAGCCTTTGAGATGACTATGTGCTTTGGATTGTCAGCCCCAAATAATGTCCCAAGCAAATGCAGAGCAGGGGCACATGTAGTTGTGGTCACCAGGGAAATTTGAGTTTGCAATGGTCATACTAGAGAAATGCTGGATTCCCAAGTCCTCCATCTGAGATGCTGCTTGTACTTATTCTGCTACTACCATCAACTGGATTTGTAAGTTGGCCTCACGGATATGTGAGATCTGCTGAAATAATGTCATATGAAGTCTTGCGTAGGTCAGCAGAAAAGGAGACTATAGACTCAGTCCCAGTACTCACAAGTAAAGAACTGCTTGGATGAATTTTTTTTTTCTAATTATTTTGCCTCTCTGCCTCCTGAACATCAATCCTCTTCCAAATAGACTTGAGCCAGGTAATTCCATAGTGGTGGGGATTTACCTCCATATATACTAGGGTTACAGCCATTCAGAAAGGTATCATATAGCTGGACAACAGAGAATCTGTGCCCTCAGTAACATCTTAGCAGCAGAGTCATTAAGATTAGCCTTAACTCTAGTCTAGGTGGAGGGATGAACATTTCATATCACCGCTGATGATCACAATATCAACACATATGAGTGTACACTGCCACACACTCCCACTATAAGGGCTACCACCATCACCAGGTTCTCGTGGAGCTTATTACATGCCCCTAGGCTGCCTGTACATGCTTAGCCTTTCTTTGACTAAACTGATTCAGTACAGAGCTGACAACACTTCTTCCTCCTCACCAAGATGGACATGCCCATCCTCCATTGCCTGTCCCATCAAGTGCCCAAGCCACAAACCAAACTCAGATTATTAATGTTGCAGTCAAGTCGGTATTCCTCTACACCACAGGTGCAGGCTGGGACAGAATTGTACTGAATGATCATCACACTGTTTAAAGATCTTGCCTGGAGGAAAAAAATGTTCTGCAAGACTGAGTATCCAGAGTGCAGCTTATAAAGACAGGCAGCTATGTGAGCATCAGCTGAGATGTGAGAAGTTCACTTTATGCAAAAGGAGCAAAAGCGCATGAGAAGCAATCCCTGCAAGTAATGATACTGCATCATTGGAGCTACCAGACCCAGTAATCCAAGTTAGGAAAAACCCTGCAGCCAGACATCTACTGCAGCTAGGGACATGAATTTGATGATCACCATGTGTGCTGATGAGAGACTTAGTGGCAATACTTGGAAAGGAAAGAGATGTGCTCCTATGTCATGGCAAAGGAATCTCCTGTACTCTTTTGCAATCTTGGAGTGCAGTTATGTATCCTTAAAATCCAAAGAATAAATGCAGTCTCCTTCAAGTAGAAAGGGAGTGTACCATGAGTGTGGTTAGAACAGGGAGAGACTGTGGTTTGAACAGGGAATGGAATGGTATAGTATAACCTCTAAAAACTAAATCCCTTATCCACAGTTTGCATATGATGACCATCCATGCATTCTGGTGGAGGGACAGATAACTCCTGTGTGCCTGAATAGGAGACCAGATGGGCAAGTTCTCAGGGACAGATTGTTGTTTTACTAAAATACTCTTACTTGGGTATGGGGGCATGACCATCCTGGAAGCCACTGTATCTCTTCCCAGATCTCTGAATTCACCTTTTTGGGTGTGCTCAAATCACAACTGAAGAAGTGAAGCAGGGTCTGCTGGGACTTGAAAAAACAACACCAAAGGACTTCTGCCCTAATATTGGAGAGTGTGTTTGTCTCATTTTCTTCCTTTTTCATCTCTGCTTTTACTTTTGATCCAAAGATTAAACTCCATAAAAGGGTGCTTTCACAAAATTGGCCTCTGTGATTATGGCTAACTCAGAAAGGTGTATTGAGGCATAATGATAAAGTATTAGTCCTCTGCCTGCTGCCCTGGTTCACCCATATACTGTACTGTGTGCAACAGACACACGGTCTGTGTGGCAATCAAACCACTGTTTATAGTTAATACTGCTCTCTGGTTATGAATTTGGTTGCTGTTAACCCTTCAAGAGCATCAGCAGTCTCTGCAGTTAACTCCCTCTGGAAATGTAGCATATGAATCATATAGTATAATGGTGTCATGGAAAAGTTCAAAGATGAAACTCTGTTTCTCTGAGTATGTCCATTGCATGGGACTCTCAAGGCATAGAGGTGGCATCTCCAAGCTCAACAGAATCCATATTTTACTTAGCTAGAAGAAAATACAGCTCTGTGGGCCCCAGAGCTAATCCAGTGTCAGAGAACAAAGAGGATGGACAGACAGACTATTTAACAGCAAATGCTTGAAAGCAAAAGTCATCAGTGGAGCTAAAAAAAGGACTCAGGCAGAATCAACATAGAAGTGTAGGTTTAAGAGGACAGTAGGGGAAGGAGCAGCTTGAAGATAATTATTCACCAAAATGTATTGTATATGGGGCTAGTCAGGTAGTGTAAAGATACCCCACATGTCTATCTGGAGCTACAGAAAGCAGCAAAGGTAAGTGACTTGAACCGGGTTTTGGAATACATTTTACATGGTACCAGTTATGACTGTTAATAGAATGGATGTAGAATCGTACTTGTTGGAGATGTAGTGAGCAGGGAGTTGTGACTACATAGTAGAGAAGTAAGGAATGTTAGCTTTAGCCCTAGTGAGTCATAAGGCATAATGCATTAGAATAAAAGGGAGGATATTTGTAAGGCATGGGACATTAGAATGACTGAGAGGATACTCAGGTAGGTGGTGAGGCACAATGCATCAGAATAAACTGGGATACATAGGTGTGTAATGATGGACAGTGCATTAGAATAACAGGGAGGATGCATACATAGGCACATCTGGTGGACAACTAGTTGGCTTCTAATTGGAGTAGGGAGCAGAGATACAATTCATGCTGTCTATGGGGTGGGAAAAGTGGTGACCATACTTCTTCATTTCTCTAAGGCAGCACTGATTCACTGTTACCCATCCTGATTCCTGAAAGGTTTTTCAATTCATTATGACCTGGTCACCTGGTGAGAAATGTAATTATATTCAGACAGCCAAACACACTTCTTACTATGCTCAAATAGCAAAGAACGTCTGCCTCACTTATTAGGATGAAGCTTTGAATGTCCATGGAGTTACTTATGTAAAGTACAGCTCTGTAAGATCTTGCCATAAAAGTAGATGTCCTACTTCTCACTGAAATGGCATTCTTTACTCTTGGGATAGCCTGCCATGGATAGCCTAATGTCTAGGCAGCATATCAAAGCCTTTACTACTTTAAGACATCATATATCAGATGTGTGTCTGACTTACATGGTGTAAGATGCCTACGCGATGTACAAATGTCTAGTCCTCAGAACTGAAGTGCCAAAGAAGAACAAGGGCAACCCCAGAGTAGACAATAACATGTACATCCAGGAAGGGAAGTAGGAGGAGAGGAGGGTGGAAGAAAGACCCTTTGGCAAGGACGAGACCAACAGAAAATAATAAGGGTAGGAGGGAGGGACACAATACTGTAACAGTGACAAGAAGGACATCTACTGTTACTCTTGGGGAGTACAAAATGCATTAGAAAGTATGCGAGAAAGAAGGCAGAGAAGAGCCCTCCACAAATCCATGAAGGATGGCCCTGGCAAATCCTGCCCTGACCCTGGAAATGACATCTAACCTGTAATGTTTGGTAAAGTTGTGAACAGAAGACCAAGTAACATTTTCCAAGATTGACTTTGTATCCAGACACTCTAAAAAAGCCTGAAAAGAGGCCACTGCACTAGTAGGATAAGCACATAAAGAAGATTAAAGCTGCTGGCCATGAAAAGAATAGCAAAAACAAATGATGTTAGAAATCCAGGATGAGATGGTTTCCTTAGAGAATGCCAAATCCAATTTTCTGGCACAAACTAAGTAAAAATTTGCTCATATTTCATGATATGTTTTGTCTTGTCCAAGTAATATCTGAGCTGTCTGTGTAAATACAAGGTGTGAAGAACCCACTCCCTAGTAGCCTGTGGAGAAGGGAAAAATAAGTAAGATAAATGTACTGAATCAAGAGCAAATCATTGACCACCTTGGGCGTAAAAGAGGGATTTATATGAAGAGAGACCCTGTCTTTGTGAAAAAAAAGAAAGGAGAAACTGCCATGACTGCTTGAAGTTAAGTTGCTCTTGGCAGAAGTATGAGCCACCAGCTATATAATCTTTCAAGTACAATGTTGTAGGTAAGAAGAAAAAGCAGGTTCAAAAGAAGGCCGAGTCAAATTTTCAAGAACAAAATTAAGGCCACAATAAGGAATAATAGGCAGGCATTTTTAAAAACTGTTTGGCTAGAACTAGAACCCAAAAGTTGATTTGGAGGCAGACAGGTGGAAATGGGTGACAAATGAACTTTAACAGACAGATATTCCAAACCAGAATTCAGCAACTTACACAAATAAGAAAGGACTGTAAGGAAGACTATAGAAAAGGGTATAAGTCATGCATGAGCCACCAAATAGAAAATCTCTTCCATTTAGTCACATAGGAACTGAAGCATGTCCTCAGAAAATTGATGCCTGAAAGGAGTCAAAACTGTATCACTCAAAGTGCCAGCTGAAGGGTAGACAAGTGAGGGTGAATGACAGATCCCTTGTCTTGAGTGAGAAGGTCCATCCTGTGAGGTAACTTGTTATGATTGCCCCTAGCCAGGTGATATAGAATGGGGAATCATTGCTGTTTTGGCCAAAATGGAGTCACCAGCAAGATTTTGGATTTGTCCTACATGATCTTGTGCAGGACTTGTGGTAGTAAAGGAAGAGGGGGATAGACATACAGAAACATCCCTTTCCAAGAGAAAGGGATGGTTCCCACTTTCCAAGCCAGATGATTTGGCACTCTGGAACAGAATTAGTGAAGTTGTCTGTCAATAGGGGGTTCCCCTTCATATAAACAAAATCCCACTTACCCAACTTTCAGAATATTGAGCAGAGAACACAAAGTCCACAACACCGACCGCTCAGAATACTGACATGTAACTAAAGGTAAGTAACTGCATAGCCAGCATGCTGAACCTTGCCTCTGACCTCCATTGTAGTGCAATCTCAGAGTCAGTATATGTAGTTGGGGGGTGCAGAGGGAGAAGACCCCCACATAGGTGTGTTTTCTTTGTGTTTATTCAGTTTGTTTGTCGGGTAGGCCAGTGGGTTGCTTACATTTAGTTAAACGTTGGTGTTCCGAGCAGTTGGTTTTGAAAACTTTCAGTGTTCTTGGCTCGATGTTATGAAAGTTGGGTAAGTGGGATTTCATTTATATGAAATAAACCCCCAGAGGGAAGGCAAAAAGATCTATCTGAGGAGTACCCCACTGATGTACAATGTCCAGAAACTCCTCCCTGTGAAGCATCCATTTGTGAGGCTTTGTTCTGGGCCTGCTCAAAGAGACTGTTACCAGGTTGTGCTGTGAAGGGATGTAAGCCATCTGAAGAACCAGTTGATGGCAGACTTCAAAATCCCAAGCACGAAGAGCCAGTATGCAAAGAAGGTAAGATTGTGTGCTCCCTTGTTTATTGATGCACCACATGACTGTGCTATTGTCTTTGAAAGTCTTTAGAAGAACTAGAACCCAAAGTGAGTGAAAAACCAAGAGAGCTAGAGGTAGAGCCCTCATCTCCTTTATGTTAATATGGTCTGTCAGCTGGTGATAGGACCAAAGACCCTAATCTTTTAGATTGTTGGAGGATGCTCCCCAACCATGATCAGAAGCATTTGTGTAGTTCTCTTGAGTAAGGAGAGGAACCTGAAAAGCCAGCCCTGGATTCAGGGAAATCTGATGAATCCACCAGCAGAACTCAAGCTTGAGACAAGGTAAGAGAGGAACCAGATATTCCTGAGGGTAGCAGTGCTAGAACGAAACAGTCTTGAGATACCACTGAAATTTCCTCATGTAGAGTTTGGAAAAAGGAACCATGGGAATGGTAGATGCCATATATCCCAGGGCTCCAAGAAATTCCCTTGCAAGAAGGACTGGAAGAGGAAGAATAGACTAAAAACAAGCAGTCAAAGAGAGGACCTTTGGATTTGGAAGATAAGGCAACATTGAAATGGTCTGAATCCTGCAACCTAAAAACACGTGGTCGTGAGAGGGAGTCAATGCATACTTCTTGAGATTAATGGCCACACTACACAAAAGAGGCATATTGAAGTGTAGATTTTGAAGCAGGAGCTCCTGAGAAGGGGCTTGAATTAGAAGTCCATCCAAATAATGGAATATTTGAATTCACTGAAGTCTGCAGAAGGCTACAACAGGGGACATGCATTTGGAAAAGACCCTTGGAGCTGTAAAAATACAAAAAGGCAAAGCAGAGAAATGATAATGAGATGAAGAAATAGAGAAATGTAGAAGCTTCCTGAAGAGAGCATTAATAGGAGTATGTAAGTAAGCATCCTTCAAATCTAGATACCTGAAAAGCTTGAGGTAACAACAGAGGGAACATCATCTCAAAAGATAACATTCTCAAGGAAGAGACCTGTAGGAAGATGTTGAAAAAGGATAGGTCTAGGAAGGGCCACCATGACCCCACCTTCCTGGGAACCAGAAAGATTTTGGAATAAAATTCTGCACTCTGCTGGGAAAAGGGAACAGTTTGGATGGTTCTCAGAGCCACCAGATCCCGCAGACCCAAAGGAAAATGGGGAAGCTGGCAAGCAGGAGGTTGACAAAAGCCAAAAAATGGAGGAAAGGACTTCCAAGCCATAAAATAAATACTCTGAATGATGAAGAGAAAGAACACAGGTGTCAGTGGCTTTCTATTGCCAAACAGCAAAGGAAAGGCTTAGCCTGAGGGACAGAGGAATCTGGATGGTGGGAAGGGGTGGCTGGATGTCAAATAGAGGCAGATTTGTCAGTAAAAGAAGAATTTTGGCCTCAAGAACTCTGACTGGGATTGTCTGGGAAAATCTGCATAGGAACCCTCATGCTCCTTGCAAGTCTTCTAGGAAGCCTATGGACAAAGGAAGATTTAGATGGATAGTTCCTCTGGAACTTAGGTACAGGATAAACAAAGATTTGATTCAGGTCTTGCATAACCTTACCCTTATCCTGAAGAGTTTTAAATAATTCTGGTTGCTTTAGGGGGGAATCTAAATGTTTGGCCATAATGTTCTCAGGTAAATCTTAAAGGTGCAACCAAGAGTATCCCCTCATGACAGAATCAGCTGCCCTAGAAGAGGCATCAGCAGCATCATAGCTGCATTTAAAGGAATGGCAAGTAACCTGAGAGGCAGAACTCAGAACAGAAAGAGCAGAAGTCTTACTGTCTGAATCAGCCATATCTAGTCATGTGAGCCTGAAGGCTAAAGTAACAGATGTATGCACTTTTTTCCATACCTCTCCATAGCATGTCTGTCCTTCTCAGAAGGTAGAAGCTTGGAAGAGGATAGAAGCTTGGATGGCTTATCTGTGGACATAGAAACAAAGGCAGGATCAAATGAAAGACTTTTACACAAATACTTATGATTCTTAGGGACTTTATAAAGTTTGTTTTGCTTCTAAGGGACCAGAGTTTGAGCATCAGAAGCCTGAGAAGCTGCTGCAAATGAATCCAAAAAGGACAGCTAAAACAGGAGGGACTGCATAAGGTCTGGGTAACTCCATTTGCAGGAGAGTTCATAATATCTTTTTTGAACCTCAGAAACCTGGGAGCAATCCCAATTAAAGTGTTCTATCTATGGACCCCTATATCCCCAAAAGATAACTCTTCAAAAGGAGAATCAGGAGAAAGGGGTGGGAGGCTGGCATAATGGTAAGGTGTTTACCCTTACAAACATAAGATGCAGGGTTTGATTCTCCGATGGGGTAAATGGTATGCTTAAAATAACCCAGAAAGGTAGTTAGCCTACTACTAACCTATGACAGTGAATCTTCTTCATTAGACCTAAGGGTAAGAGAAGAGTGGATCTGGAAGGAATATGCCAAGGATTCTTCACCAGAATCTATCTCTTATCAGGAGAATGAGAATCTGGAGGGAAGAACAGGAAGCAGAAGGAGTGTAAAACACACACACTTACACACGTGTGCACTCACACACACACACACACACACACACACACACACACACACACACACACACACACACACACACACACACACACACACAGTGTATGACAGATAAATAAAAAGTATTGTTTTCACTACATATTAAACAATAACTGAATTTCTATTAAAATATATCCAAGGGAGTAAAGTGTAACATTGAGTTTCAAACTTTGCTGTCATTTAAGGTGAATAATTTTTTATAGTTTTATGATTCTCAGTATGCAGTCTTGTGCTGCCCATGGGTCACTGTGCAGCTCCCATGTGAGTGTATGTAGACTCTGTGATGGATTAGCTTCCTGCCCAAGATGAGTTCAATGCCTCACACCTGTTGTCAGCAAGCACAGTCTCTCAGTAAAATAATCACTGGGAAGTTTGAACAAGATACAACAGACATCCAGGTAAAATGTTTACTTTAAAGAGTATGAGCATGTATGGCATAAACCTTTCCCATCATGATCTGAGTCATGGCTGAAAACAGAGAAGAAACAGAGTAAGCTGACCAAAACAATCATACTCCAAGCAAAATTTAAAGAAAATAATATTACAAAAATCTCATCAACTTCTCTTTCCTTATTGACCATGTCATAGGTGTTCTTGAAAACGGCTGTCATATTTTTACATTTAATATGGTAGTTTTTGGTAATTCATTTCATTATCTATTGGGAAACAGCTTTATTAAGCTATTGGACATGTTTTATGCATTTATTTTTTCCTTCAGTGCATATGTATTTATTGTAAAGGACTGTTTTCTTTTAGAAAACGCACAAACACACACACACACACACACACACACACACACACACACACACACACACACACACACACACACACACACACACACACGTGTGTTGGGGTGATTGTATGACTGCTCCCAGTTTGCGATCATCTGCAAATGTGGTCAGCCAGAAGCCCATGACATTGGCCTTAACTTCTAACAAGTATATGCCAAATGACATATATACATCTATATAGATAGAATGATAGATAGAAAGATAGATACATATTCAGCTCATCCAGCAATCATACCACTCTATCTTTCCTTATTATAAGAAACCTTCCTCATAACTCCTTGTTTGAGCCTTCAAAATTCTATGTTCCACTCTGTTCCACATGAAAGGGCTTAGCACTTATTCATTACAAAGAATTTTTAACATATATTCATGGCAATAATGCTGAATAATATTAATTAGTCAAAAGAACTATTTTTAAGTCTAACTATGCTGTGAGCTTCCTAGCTGAAGTCGATAGCAAGTATTTTCCCAATTTGTTCAGCATCATGTAATCATTTCTCTCAGTCTTACCTCAGTATATAAGGGACACTCCATGGAAATAATGCTGAATAGTATTGATCAACAGATCTTATTTTTAGAATGAACAAACAGTTAATGACCATGCTGTGACCTTCCTAAGCTAAAGTCGTTAGAGTGCTCTACATTTTCCCAATCTGTTCCACATTGTAAGATGTAATGTTCCATAGTTTGGAGATGGAAGGTTTAAACCTATTTCTGCAACACAATATACAAAATATGGAAGTACTGATATAGTATATAACATATACTGGAGAAAGTCTCCTTCATTCAAGTGCAATTTATTTACAATGAAAAAAAAAACTTTTGGAGTACACCACCAACTTACACCAACTCAATAATTTTTGCTGAGTATAATTGATGCTTACGTACTGCACATCTTAAAGTCTTTCAGAGACATGCATCAGTTTCTGACAGTCCCCAGACTTGCTGCCCCAATTTAGGTTAGGCTGTCATTATACTCTGAGTACTTTTACCTGCATGCCCTTGATACTCCATGAGCATCAGCAATTAGGATCCTGGCATTCCAATGATAGATCCATAGGTAGGGTATGACACTCCACAGCACATTTTGGTCAAGGTCCCTAAGAATCTCTAGTCTTGCTGGTAAAATCCTTCTCAAGAAAAGGCAAAGGTATCTACAGTTATGGATTAC
Organism: Protopterus annectens; assembly: GCF_019279795.1. NCBI lineage: Eukaryota > Metazoa > Chordata > Ceratodontiformes > Protopteridae > Protopterus > Protopterus annectens. Next base: position 1,144,885,977 of record NC_056743.1, on the reverse strand, counting down.
AAGCTTTCCCTTTTATAACAGCATTTCAGGTGTTCCATCAAAAGGTCTGTTATCTCTTTACTACTATATTACAATGAGGTTATTATGATAACATATAGAATATACAGTGCATTAAAATAGCATTTCTGACATAATGAACAGCCATATACCCCCTCTCTCTGTAGATATATATAATAAATAGATAGATAGATGGCTGCGTGTATGTGTGTGTGTGTGTGTGTGTGTGTGTGTGTGTGTGTGTGTGTGTGTGTGTGTGTGTGTGCGCGCGCACGTGTGAAATATACTTATTTTTTTTTAATTGGTTACGTAATACTTCATTACTGATGGTTAGCATCAGTAAGTTTATTTATTCTCATTTTTTTTAATTAAAACTATTTTTGTTATATAGTGAAATGCAGTGTATGGATGTCAAGAGAGTTGCTATTTGATTTAATCCTGTTGGTTATGGATGATCACATGGTGTGTTTACAATGCCATTTTAAAAAGCTTTAAACTGCTAATACATTGTGGGACAATCGACAGCAGGCTGTCCTTTGGGATAATAACCTATCCAAACATCTCCCTGTTACCCTTGGTGTCCCTCAGGACTCCATCCTAGGACCTCTACTCTTCTCCCTATTCATTAATGACCTTTCTACTAATTTACCTGTACCTACTAGCATTCAGTATGCAGATGACCCCACTTTGATTTGTAAAGCTAACACTTCATCTGAACTCCAAACCATCACCCAAATAGTATTCAACCAAGTTGAAAACTGGTTGCAACAATGTCACCTCCTCCTTAATGCCAAAAAAACCAAACTATTGCTATTTACTCCAACTATTAAATCTACCCCATTAGACTTCTCTATTACATTCATCGATGGTACAATCATAGCTCCCGACCCAACGACAAAACTCTTAGGGGTATTGATTGACCACAACCTGAACTTTGACACTCATATCAATGCCACCATCAAAACTGTCAACAGAAAACTTGGATCCTTATATATGATAAAATCTTTTCTCACACCAGAAGCCATAACTACTATTGCCCAGACACATCTAATCTCCACACTTTTTTATGCCTCTCCAATTTATACTAATCTTTCCAAAAGTAACCTAAACAAGTTGTCTACTTCTTACAACAATATTGCCAGGTTTGCTACTGGGTCCTCATTCAGAACACATCACTGTCTAAACCTAAAACTTCTAGGATGGCTTGAACTAAATAACCAACTAAACTTTCAACAACTCTCCATTATCCATAAAATTCTACACCAGCCTAGTAATACTCCTATTCTCAGTAGCCTCATCTCCCCCTACACAAACCTCACTAACCTTCGCTCAGCAAATAAACTACTAGTTACCACCCAGAAATACCACAACAGGGCAGGTGATTCACTTTTCTCTGATACAGTGGGGAAGATCTGGAACAAGCTTCCCACTAAACTTACATCTCTTTCATCATTAACACTCTAAAAAAACAACTAAAAATTCTACTAAAAACACAATGGCTATGTCCTTGTGCTAACCCTGACTAACCCCCCCCCCACCTTATTCATACTCAACAGACCTCCTCCTTAACCCACTCCTTTGCAGCATTAGCATTTTCACCCCTCCTCCCCTCCCTTACATCCTATTTCCCAGCATGCCATCACTGAGTATTTCTCCTCACTACACTACCTTTTCAGTGTACTCTTATCTTTCCACCCTGCACTTTTACTTTTCTTTTCTTCCATTATGATTGTTTTCTTCCTCTTTTACTTATCCTCCCTAATTCTCCTACTTCCCTGTATTATACACATTTTATAACCCTTTTATATCTTTTGAAAAGTACATCTAACCCAACATACTAACGTTGAAGCTCTATCTCTTTCCCTTGGTAATAATAACTGTATTTTTACCCTTTTTCAACTCAGTTCTCAATTTCTGTATCTTCTTTATTTCTGTATAACTGAAGTTGATGAAATAATTCGGCAAGCATATTCACCTTATCTACATTACATAATGTATTTATCTTGTTTTGGCACTGGCCTGATGTTAACTAGTTTTAAGTGGAGCTTTTCTCCCCGGGCATCTACTGAAAATGGACATGTAACCAGCTAGACTAGCCCAGTCAACAAATGTAAAATAAAAATAAATAAATAAAATAAATAAATAAATTGGACGGATGATGCGTTTGGAAAACATTTTGCTTTAAGTGTTGTATTAAAGCTCTCTAAAAGTAAAGTTTTCTTGTTTTTTATCTATTTGCAGCTTTAGTGCTGGACCATTTTTACTGCGTTATCTTTTATAACAAGATTCCTGCACCAAGTTTGGGACCATTCACATTATTTTCTGTGTCTCTCTACCTCTTATATATGCAATATCATTTATATGTATATTTATATATGTGTGTGTGTGTGTGTGTGTGTGTGTGTATATATATATATATATATATATATATATATATATATATATATATATATATATATATATATATATATATATATATGTACGTATGTATATATATATATATATATATATATATATATATATAAAAGAACTGAACTTTGTGACAATAAAAGCATTCAAAAAATAGTAAATCACAACAACAACTCTTGTAGAACTTTAGCGCTTTCGTCTTATTTATTATCAAGACTTGTTCAGAAAGACAAGTTTCATAAGCTCTTATGAAACATGTCTTTCTGAAGAAGTCTTGATAAAGTTCTACAAGAGTTGTTGGTGTGATTTACTATTTTTTGAATGCTTTTATTGTCACGAAGTTCAGTTCTTAGTTAAAATTTCTTCTCTTCGTTCAATTTTTTTGAGTGCGGTTAATTTTAGTTTTATATATATATATATATATATATATATATATATATATATATATATATATATATATGTGTGTGTATATATGGGTCTACTTCTTTTGACCTAACTTTCATTTGCCTGACCCCATTTGACTGAAATTTCATTTGCCTGACACTTCATTTGCCCGAAACTTCATTTGACTGACAAGTATTATTAGCAAGAAAATGGAATATGCCCCCTTCCACATTGTAGTGCGACCCTGGAGTTAGAATATATAGTTAGGGGGTGTGTGGGGGGCACAGCCCATATATATATATATATATATATATATATATATATGTGTGTGTGTGTGTGTGTGTGTGTGTGTGTGTATACATATATATATATATATATATATATATATATATATATATATATATATATATATATATGTGTGTGTGTGTGTCTGTGTGTGCATGTGTGAGTTTGCTTCGTATATGTAATAACATTATTTGATCACTGCTCAAAGTTCAAGTCTATAGGTGAGCATGGGACTATATCGTAATCTGTAACTTAAGAGCTTCCTATATAATAATCTGTAACTGAAGAGCTTCCTCCTGGGACTCAACTTGTGTTTCACCATCACAATCTTGTATTAGAGCTGTAGTGATGCTGTTACTGCATGAATGTAGTATTTAGCCCTGTAATCTTCTTTAAATCGAGCACAATATACTTAAACTGGTCGACTTCTGTTAGCTGAGCCCTCCTCATTTGCAGAAAGCAATTCACTCAAACCCAAGACAGAACCATGATCTTGGCTTTGCAGGTGCTAATTTTAATTTTATTCACTTCAGTCTGTGCAGCACAATCGAGATCACATCAACTTGAGGCCACAAATACATTATCCAGCATCTGCAAACAGTCAATAGACAGTCCTCACATCTGTAAGCTGGAAACTGTCCAAGCCGTTGTTGGTCATTGATATTTTAATTGTAAAAATCAAGAATGAAACTGGAGATAAAAATAATATTGGAGAGCCCTATACCCATTCTCAGTATTTTCAGACTAATACTAAGGATGCAGATGAAGTTCTTACTCCATAGATACAAGGATGACATGGCATACAACTGGATCTATAGGAACCCACCCTCACTGACTTTCTATAGCTCTTCTAAATACACAAAACTTATGCAGATTTGCATTTGCCATCATCCTATACTAATCTAATATGTTAAGTGGATGTGTTATTTCCTTACAGTTAAACTTATTTTGCAGTTATTTATTGAACTATGTCTGATAGACCCCTTTCATAAAACAAAGTGTTTACTAGTAGTGTTTAAGAAAACAATCTAATAAAATATGCAGATTATTCCAGCTATGCCCACTCTCCTCTTTCAGAAGATCACAGGGTTCATTTATTGAATAGGAAATTGACTAATGGATCTTTATAGCTTCATAGGTTCATACTAGGCTATCTGCCCTAGGGCATTTATAAGCCTAGCCAGAGTGTGTTTGGCTTTCGCCACACATTTTAAATTAATTTTGCTATGCCCTTTTTCGAGGTTATTATACTGTGCCTCTGTCTAACAGTGACACAGAAGTGATACCCGGGGTAAACCTATGATCTCCCATCCACTCATCAAGATTCCTCTTGAAGAGAGTCAATGAGGGACTCTGCCTAACCTGGACTGGGATTTTATGCCAGAGTGAAGGGAGCCTCTGGGTTATGAATCTGTCCCCTCAGCATGTCCTATTTATTTCAGTGCTGAGGTTCAAGTCTCTCAAGCGCGTAGCTTGATGGGATTTGGATTTCCTGAGGTGCAGCATGTCCTTTAATTCCGGGTTGGACATGGCTTTATAAGTCAGGCACAGATTGCCTCTGAGCAGGTGGTATGCCACTGAGTAGAGCTGGAGTTTCTTTAACCGGGCAGCATATGGCATCTGTTTGAGCCCTATGATCCTCTTGGTGAGGTACATTTGGGGTCTTTCCAGTTGCTGCAGGTGTCTGGTAAGGTACATCCCAAAAGGGGCATTGTACTCAATTATGGCCCTGATGAGGGATGAGTAAAGAGGCATGATGACCTCCCCTGATTTAGATGTGAATCCCTTCATGATTAGGTGGGCTATATAAAATGTTTTTCTAACCACTTTGGCCACGTGGTTGTCAAATGAGAGACTGCTATCAACTTGGCTCCCCAGGTCCCTAATTACTTCTTCTGTACTTAATGGATTACCACCTATGTGGTAATTTGTGGGCACCTTGTTTTTGCCAAAGGGGATGACTATACACTTTTTGGCATTTTGCTTGAGGCCATGGCTCTGGCACCAGTTGTCTGTTTCTATGAGGCCCTTTTAGAGGATGCTTGTGTCAGCTGGAGAGTCGATTATGGCACCCAGTTTGCAGTCATCTGCGAACTTAATCAGCCACAGTCCTTCCGTGCTGGCCTGTACCTCCGAGAAATATATACCGAACAACAGAGGTCCCAGGACTGAGCCTTGGGGGATGCCACTTGTAACTGGTTTGGAGTATGACATAGCTCCAGCAATTCTAACCATGTGGGTTCTGTCATTGAACCAGTTTGCAACCCATCTAGTGACATAGGGGTTTATATTTAAGCTGGTGAGCTTATCTATAATACCCAAGTGGGTATTGTATCGAAGGCTTTTGTGAGGTCCAGGTAGGCTGTGTGGACCACCTTCCCCTCGTCAATGGCCTTGGTGACTGTTTCAAAGAAATCAACTAGGTTTAAGAGGCAGGATCTGCCCTTAACAAAGCCGAACTGGGTAGGATCCAGTGTCTGTAGGTCCCCAATATCTTTATTTATGATGTCCATGATGATCCTTTCCATAGCTTTGCAGACCAAGCTAGTCAGGCTTATGGGGCGATAGTTTCCAGGATCCGTTGAGGCACCACCTTTGTGGAGAGGGACCACTGTTGCTGTACGCCACTCTTTGGGTACATATCATGTAGTAAGGCTGAGATTGAACAGTAGTTTTATATTTGAGTTTAGCTCTTCTTGGCGTTTATGTAGGACACAGCCCAGGACACCGTCTGGTCCCATTGATGCTGTGTTTTTTGCTTTGGAGAGGGCAGCTCTTACCTGAGCATCTGAGATGTCAGGGGGGCAGCACTCTTCCGGGATAAATATTTGCCCTTTTGGTTGGGGGGGGGAGTTTGCACTGAACCTGTCAGCTAGGATGTTGGCAATGTCTGTGGGTTCGGTGTATTTTTTGTCATTTTGGACTAATTCTGAGCATATCTGGGAATTCCCACCCAGGTTCCTAACATAACTAAAGAAAGCCTTGTGATTATCCTTAGTGTTCTGTGCAATTTTTCTCTCGAAGCTGGCTTTAGACGATTTTATGAGGGCCCGTAGTTTTTTGCTAATACTGATCAGAGATGCCTTCCCTTTTTGGGATTTTGCTCTATCATTTAGTAGCTTCCTCCTTCTATTGTATAGTTTGTTTATGGCTGGGGACCACCAGACAGGACGTCTGCCTTTGGAGGATTGGGTCTTGGATTTATTTGGGATTGCATGATCCATGCATTCCTGAAGGTGTTCATAGAATGCATTTATAAAGGATTCTGCAGTCTGGGCCATATTTTCTACAGGCCTGGGGGCTTTGAAGGATTCCACCTCAGTTTTGAGGAGTGTGAAATTTGCTTTAGAGAAGTTTTTCACTGTGGTTTTCTGGGCAAGAGGTGGGGTCGGGATGTGAGTATCCAGTGAGATTAGTTTATGGTCTGATCTTACCAGTGAGGGATACACTTCTGGTCTGGAGCATAGAGTCCCCATGTTGGTGATGATCAGGTCCAGTATCTTTTCCCCTCTTGTGGGAGTGGTAACAAGTTGTTCCATAGCATTTGAGTTTATAAATTCTAGGAATCTTTGGGGTAGGGTATTGGAGCTAGAGTAATGCTCCCAGTCTATGGTTGGGTAGTTGAAGTCACCCAATATAATGGTGTTTGGAGAGACATTCATATTTTCCAGTGTTCTCAGGAAGGCCGAGTGGAGTTCCTAGGTTTGGGATGGTGGTCTGTTGCAGGCTATAAACTGGAAGGCAATTTTACCCACTGTTAGTTGCACATGAATAGTCTCTGATGCTTCGTGCTGTGCCACCAACCTGGAGGTGTGGGTATCTTTGACGAATATTGATACTACCCCTCCTTTTGTGGTCCGGTCCAAGTTTTGGTGCCAAAAAGCATGGTATGAGGTCTAACCTGGTAGTGCTGGGGTGCTCCCAGGAGCCTTGAACCAGGTTTCTGTTACTGCAGAGATATCGATGTTCTCCATGCTAAGGAGAGTTTTGAGTGCGTGCATCTTGAGGTTTAGACTTCTGGCATTGAGTAGCATTACTCTTAGTTTCTTATCCCTTGTGATACCTATGGAGGTGGGTTTGTCTTTTGAGCCTTGCCTAAAAAAGGCACTATGGGGGTAGCAAGAGCCTTTGCCAATATCCGAAATCCCAGGGGTGACAGGTGCAAGCTGTCCCTAGCGAAGCATCGTGGCTTGTTGAGCATGTCATCCCAGGCTGACAGGCATTGGATCCCCTTTGAATGACACCAATACTTAAGCCAATTGTTGAAATTGATCATCTTGTCTTCATATTGTGGCATCATTCTTGGTGAGGGTAAGATGCTACTCAAGGTCAGGGTCATACCGGCCTGGGCCACATGCTCAGAGAGCTCCTCTATGTGTCTTTTCATGTAGTCTAGGGAGGTACGTCTCAGGTCATTCACACCAGCATGGGCAATGGCTGAGTCATATTTGTACTAGCCTTGGAGTGACCTGAGTGCTTGTGTTATGTGGCAGATCCTAGCGCCCGACAGGCAGCTCACCGTGACCTTCTCCTTGTTCAGCCTGGTGAGCGGGACATCAGTGTGCCTGACGATAGAGTCACCTATTACAAGTGTATCAGGTGTGCTTGCTAATAACATGTAGTTAGGTACATATTTTGGACTGGTTTATTAACCTCTCTTAAACAAAACACCTGACTTTTTGAATTTCAGTTAGTTTAATGCATTGTTTGTGCCATAAATCAACAATCCAAATATTGCAAATAGAAAATATATGCACGGACACACAGTTTATTTTATTTATTTATTGACATTTGGTGAGCCTGGGTCAGGGACCCATTTTCAGCTGAGGTCCAGGGAGAAAGGCTCCAGTACAGTCATTTACAGATAGAACAGCATATCAAACATACAAATACATAGATGATACATTTTTTTCTAAGGCACCATCAGATAGTACAGAAAGTACAATATATCAAATGCATCAGTTACACAGTGTTTATCTTGCAAGTGTATAATTCATAAATGAAATAATCAGACAGAAAGTTCGAAATTGGTTTGAGGGGAAAAGGATTAGGTACATTAAAGAAATAGTAGAAGAGAATGGGTAGGTTGGAAGTAAAATTTGATTGATGGATGAAAGGGTATAAACGTGTTAGTGGGTAGTGTATTAAGAGTAGAAGCAGGAAAGTTGTTAGGGTATTTGAGGGTAGGTAGAAAGATGTGGGGGGTGAAAAGGGTGAGAACGTTAGGCTTGGCAAAGACAGGTCCAGGAATTATAAAGGTAGTTTGTTTGAGTGAGCTTGAAATTTTGGGGGTGTTCTATGCTGGTAATGTTATTTGGAAGGTTGTTCCAAAGTTTAGCTACAAATATGGTCTTCATCTTCATCATTCTGAGTATGCACATGCAGCGTTTCCATTGTTCCAGAATTAAAATATTAAAATCTTTGAAAAGGTTTTTGACCATATAAGCTCATAAGTTCATAGGTAGATGGCAGGCAACCAGTCCCTCTGAACATTAACTGCCTATACACAATAACCCAAATGAATATCTGTTTTACTGATAGGGGTCCTTTATCCAGAAGGGCTATGCAGAATAACCCTTGGGTGAATGTAAGGCTAGACATCCAATTTTGAAGATAGACCATATAAGGTGACCAGGGTACTGTTTTGTTTGATATGCTCCAGAAGCTTATTCCTCAGCTTATTCCCTGGAAGTGAAATGTGCTGAGTTAGGAATCTATTCCACCAAAGACTCTTATGTATTCCCTAGTGATCTAAGATTCTATTCTACAAAATACTTATTTATTCTCTAGTGTAGATCATAGTTCCCAAAGGTGGTACAGGCAAGCTTACAAGACTTACAAAATGTAAAAAGTCAGTTGCCATGAAGGAGCCATGTAGCAGGAATGCTTGTATAAACTTTAGAGGACATTTTGATATTTCCTGCGGGCCTCCTTCAAATGAGGTTAAGGTATTTCATAATGAAGATCCTGGATTATCAGAGTTTTTTTAAGATTTTTTTATTTAGAGGATGTTTAAAAATATTAAGCTACAGACTGATACATATTAATCAGAAAAAAAAACCAAAAGAAAAAGACTACCATTTAAATGCTATAAATGTAAAAATCTATGATATTTACACAGGAACTGCCTCTGAAAAGTCCATAGTGGGCTGCAGTGTAAATAGAACTACTCAATATGTTTTTAACACCCAAGCTTCAGCATGGGTGAACAAGTGTAGTTAGAAGTTGTTTCTGTCTAACAGAGATATTACTGTGGATTTTGACATTCTCTGTATTTACTTTGAGACTCCAGTTTATTGTTCATACATGCTGGATATGGTCCTACAGTGCTTATCAGGAGCAGTGCATACAATAAACATTATACTACTGCAACACATGTTTGGAACTGGTTATGAGAAGATCTTACATCATGTAGGGCTGTAATCCTGTATTTAAATTAATAATAGGGAAAGTTTTCCTTGTGTTTAGGGGCATATGGTACTAATGACTTCTGGAGTTAGACAAACCAGCAGGAGGTAAAGATTGTACTGATTAGGATGTTTTCTTCTTGACTTACAAGGAAAGCCCCATAAGAAGGATAAAAATCAGAGTGGGTATTACACAAATGTCCCCTGAAAGGATAGATAATATACATGGGTATTGATAATGATGTGTAGGCTCACTCATATTTAGTTATGTATCTAAAAAGTTCACTGAAAAAAGCACAAAACACAACAAATAAATAAAAAAAGATCTAACCACGAATGAAGGCAGAATGAACTTTATGTACTATGTACAAGCACTTTCGTCTGGACAAGACTTCATCAGATACAAAAAACACAGGTGCTGCAAAAAACTTATATAATGCCTCATGAAACACTCAATTAAACTTTTAAAGAAACACACACATAAAAGATATACATATATATAAATATACTAATGTTAAATGCTTTTAACCAAAAACATGAACATGAGTAAAAAAACAATTATTTCTACAATAAAATTCATATTAAACCCTAGCTGCTTTGGCTAGCAAAACTGGTTTAATACTAATATATTCATTAAGATCAAGAGCAATATGTGCCCTCAGCCTAAGTTGCCATTTGAGTTCTTTATTTAATAAAATATTTTTACAATCTCCCCCTCTAACATTATCTCCAATGATGCCGAATTTGTAACCAGAAAAAGAAGCACATCTCAGAATGTTGAAAAAGTGCACTGCTTTTCATGGCTGTCCTAATATCATATGTGTGTTCATATATTCTATCTCTAAGTGCCCTTTCAGTTTTTCCTACATAAAATGCAGGGCAACCACCACATATCACCAAATAAACCAACATCCTGGTTCTGCAGTTGCCCTTGCAGAATCTCATAAAACTATTGAGCCCATTCTTTAATCTGTTGTGTGCAAACTGACGATGTAAGAACATTGACCACAACTGCCACAAGGAAAAGTATTCTTATTGAAATATCTTGCATTGTTGTCAATCTGTTCAAAAACTTTTTTAAAATTCCTTCCTGTCCTGAAGGTAAATATAGGTTTGGGTCCTACTGCCTCGAAAAGATCTTTATTACTTTTTAACATGCACCAATTGGAACTAATAATATTGGTAAAAGTATCTGAAAATGTGGTGAACTCTGTAACACAGGATACCCTGAAATCTTTCCCACCTCTACACTGAGACCCTGAAGCAACAAAGGGCTGACCTAACAGGGGCTTATATCTTTTGCCCCATTCACCATAAACCTCGGCTAATATGTCACAAACCATATCTAAAGGATAATTCCTTTCAATAAACTTGCTACCCAGAAAAAGAAATTCATTCTTCAAATCATTGAAATCTGAAGTCATCCTGTCTATCCTAACTGCCTGTCCCTTCACAAGGCTTTTCTTTTGGAATATAGGATGATGGCTGTCAAAGTGCAAATAGCTATTGCACCAAGTATCCTTACGGTAAATCTTGGATTTAAAATTCTTGTTAGTTTTGACAATAGTAATGTCCAAGTAATTAATAGTATCAGGATGCCATATATGTGTAAAAGAGAAAAAAAACGAAAGGGCACTTAGAGACAGAATATATGAACACACACATATGATATTAGGACAGCCAAGGAAAGCAGTGCACTTTTTAAACACTCTGAGACATGTGCTTCTTTTTCTGGTTACAAATTCGGCATCATTGAAGTTGTTAGAGATAATGTTAGAGGGGGAGATTGTAAAAATATTTTATTAAATAAAGAACTCAAAGGGCAACTTAGGCTGAGGGCACATATTGCTCTTGGTCTTAATGAATATATTAGTATTAAACCAGTTTTGCTAGCCAAAGCAGCTAGGGTTTAATATGAATTTTATTGTAGAAATAATTGGTTTTATACTCATGTTCATGTTTTTGGTTAAAAGCATTTAACATTAGTATATTTATATATGTATATATTTTATGTGTGTGTTTCTTTAAAAGTTTAATTGAGTGTTTCATGAGGCATTGTATAAGTTTTTTGTAGCACCTGTGTTGTTTGTATCTGATGAAGTCTTGTCCAGACGAAAGCACTTGTACATAGTACATAAAGGTCATTCTGCCTTCATTCATGGTTGGATCTTTTTTTATTTATTCGTTATTTATGTATCTATTTATTTGTGTATTTATTTATTTTCTTATTATTTATTTCTTTATTTATTTATTAGCTAGGTAAGCCTATTAGACAGAAATGCTCCCTTTCAGAGGTGACCTAGGAGTAAGCCTGGTTAAGGTACTTGCTCAGAGAGGTAAATGGAGGTTGGGAGAATTAAACCCTGAACTATAGGATGCAGCTTGATAAATGTGATGAGCAGGTAGAGCAAGAAGAGCCTGCTATTTGTAACCTTAAAGTAAAGTATTCTAATTTCAGGATGGCTCATAGGCGGAGCCGACATTTCTGTAAGAACGTGTGTTTAACTGATTCAGTTTATAGGACACTGATGTAACCAACAATTTAATTTATAGACTGATTAAAAGAGAAGAAAAGTCTGTTGATCAGCTTGTAGTAAACCAACCGTACAGTAACTTGGCACCGAAAGTGACACAGAGCTATGTTATAGTATGGTTTTCATATGGTGGATACAATAAAAGAAAAGCTCACAAGTGTCTTAGCCAATGTCTATGCAGAAACAGATCAATTCTGTGCCTTATACCTAAAGACAGAGCACACTTCTCTGCTGCAGCCTAATGGGACCTTACTGATACTTATGCCAGTAATAAAACTCAATTTAAAAATGGAGTATGGACTAGATGTGTTCCCTAAGTCAGCATGTGGGGGGATGGGGCACCGCTATATATTTGTTCTAGAGTACCCCTCCAAAATACCTAGAAGTCATTAAAGTCATTACCTTTGCTGATTGCAAAGGCTAGCACCATCACGAGAAATCTTTTACTTTGTAGCCAGGTCAATATACACAAAGAAATCCTGATGGAGCAGGCAACACTTTTTTGTGTTATGTTGTGGCAAGCTTGTAGAAGATGCTACATGGCGTACAAGAAAGGTTCAGACACTAAACACAAAGTTGACCAAGAGCCTATATATATATATATATATATATATATATATATATATATATATATATATATATATGTATATTTATAAATCAAGTGTGTGTGTGTGTGTGTGTGTGTGAGGTACCACATTTTTCCACTGAATGTTCTTCATTTGAAATGCTATCTAGTCATCACTGTTAATGACTGGTGGCTATAGCAAAACAAACAGAAGGAAGAAAATTCACTGCATCAAAGTAAACAACATATACTACACATACCAGATACCAGATATGCTAGAAGGCTGAATACCACTAGTAAAAGACTATATGGCTAAAGGTGAGAAGCTAAGGCCAGCTCTTATAACAGAAGGATCAATGAGTTTCAACCTGGAGGCTGAGTGATGATACTCATATTAACCGCAAAAAAGCAAAGTTCTAGCTACAGAGCAGAGACCCTACAAAGTAACAGAAAATGTGAATCCCATTAATGTCCCAACATGATAAATGTAGGCAAGATCATGTTTGCCACATAATTGCTCTAAAACGACTCTCTCTCATTGACTGGACTCCTTTGTACTTATCTTGTGATCCCAAATGATCTTCTCTCTATATTCTTCAGTGTTGTCCTTGCCATTCAAGATCAACTCTATCCACTCAGAACTAGAAAACTAAAATCTACCAGGACCCCTTGGATTACACCTGATGTAGCTCAACTAATTAAAAACAGAGACAAAGCTTGGAGGGAATGAAAAAAACACAACAGGACAAAGAAAGATTAAAATACACTTCTCTCCATAAATCTACTAAGATGTAAATTAACTGTGATAAATCAAACTACTGCAGAGCACAACAACACACTTAATTAAGTCAACCCAAGCAGTTCTAGAACCCCAGTAAACCCTATCCTCCAATAAAATATTTCACAACTCAAAATCCACAAGTACAATCCCTATTAAAACTCTTACGATTTCCAGCATGATATCTGCAGCCCACCTAGCCCCCTCAGCTACATGCCCAGGTCCATATACCTCCCATAACACAGGACCCTTTACTTGCTTACTTGGACTATACACAGTTTTACTTTCAGTCTAAATCTAGATAGCAAATAAAGGAAGTAATTGATAAGTTCCCAGATCAGTGTCACTATCAACTGTAATCCATCCACCATCCCCAGTTTAAAAAAAATGCTTCCGTTTCCTTCCTGCCCCTTTTGCTTATACTTTCAAGCTTACACCGATTAGAAGGATCTTTCTCACTCTACTAAAACATGCCACCCTAACAACTCTCCCTAAGGATTCCAACCCCAAAACTGGAGATGATTATCACACAACTGCCAAAACTGACTCTCTAGCTAAACTGCTTGAAACTCTTATTTTTAAGAGTCTTATTCCAAATTCTGGAATAGCTCAATAAATGTGACATCCTTTCAAACAGATAGCATGGGCTTAGGCCTCAATACAGTATGCCCACTGCAATCCTGTCATTGACCAGCTACATCTTTTTCAGTATGGATGGTGGCAGAATTACTGCTGCTATTACTATGGACCTTAAATGTGGCATTGATTGTGTCAGTCATGCCATTCTCACCAACAAACTTAATCCTGTGGCTTTTAACAAAAAATGTGCTCCTGGTACTCCAGTTACCTGGGCAACAGTCAGCTCTCTATTCTGTCCTAATTGTCTCCTTCCTCCCAACCCATTAAATGGCTACACAGCCTCTGGAATATCTCAAGAGTCTGTCTTTGGAACATTTCTCTTTTCTTTTTTTATAAATGAGTAGCAGAACCAGGATCCCAAAAACGAAGAGACAAGCGTTTGACCTGAACGCAATTTATTTAGTTTAAACAATAGAACAGCGTTTTCGCCACACACACTAGGTGGCTTCTTCAGAGGTAGCAGACAACAAATGAAACACTCCTTAAATACGAAGCTAGTTAAATTGAAAACAAATGCAATTAGTCAGCAATTAAAAAGGGTGCAACCCCTTATTCTTAATTAGGCACTGCCACAGTAAACAACTTTATACAAGTGCTTTTCAAGAACAGTTTAAAAAGTAAAATACAGCATTCATTTCATTCATTTTATGCTCTGCATAAAAACAGTATAAGTATAAAAAAAAAAATAAGGGTAACAGACATACAAGATACCCATACAAGAACCGTATACAATAAAAACAAGAATTCACATATTAAAAGTATATAAAGGAATCTATCTATTACAGAGCAAGCTTACTAGTGTAAAGGATAGGTTTTATTCTGTTTTGTAAGCTCATCCAACAATATAAAAATGAAAATAAAAATAAAAATAAAAATAGCACCCTGCAGGAGAAGTAGATGGATATTAAAGTGAACACTAAACAATGGCCCCCATATGTGATGTATATAATATTGGCATCATAATATTAAGTGGTTTTTAATAGTTTTTGCACAAAATAAACACCACAATAGCCAATCCAACCATATACTCTGCAAAAATATACATTAAAAAGCAGGTAAAAGGGTTACATGACCAAGTTCTAGAAATGCAGAGTAAAGTACCACACATTTATCTCATATACGATTTCAATTTAAGATAGGGGGCAATGTTACAACTCTCATTTAACCCAGGTGGGTTAAAAGCATCGAGTTTAAGCTGCCAAAGGAGCTCACAAGTTTCGAGCATTAAAGCAGTCGGACCTCCCCTGAGGGGTGATGGGAGGTGGTCAATACCCATGAAGGAAAAAGCATGCCCTGGAAAGGAACAAATGTGCTTAGCTAATGCATTTTCACCTTTCTTGTTTTTAACAGCATATAAATGCTGGTAAATTCTATCCCTAAATCTTCTATCCGTCTTACCGACGTAGAAAGCTGGGCAGCAAGTGCAAAAAGCAATGTAAACAACAGATTTAGTATCACACTTAATCCGATGGCGAAGCATGTATTTCCTTCCTGCTATACAGAAAGTGCTGCCAGTTTTTATATATGTGCAAAAACTGCAAGCTCCACAAGAGTATGATCCATTAGATCTGGTACTAATCTCCATAGACGAACTCTGTAAGAGTTCCTTGATGTTCCTACCCCTCCTAAACACCACAAAAGGCTTTTCTCCCAATTTATTGCCAACCAGCCCATTACTCGTTACAAAAAAACAGTTCTTAAACAGGATATTTTGAATATCGTACGAGTTCACCCCGAACGTTGAAATAAAACTACAAGGAATAACCTTCAGGGGTACTGGTCCTGTCGGCAGGACAGGATCAAGCATGTTACCATTTACACTAGAATTTAAAATAAGTTCAACATCAGTGGTAGGAATAGCCTCTGAGGAAAGAAGTGGTCTGTAAAAGCCACAGATTCTTTTATTAAGTACTTCATCTGTAATGTCAGACACTAAACACTTTGGGTAACCTCGATTCACGAAAAGGTCCCCCAGTAGTTGGCATTCAAGTTTGAAGTCTACTAATTCACTACACATCCTCACCGCCCTCGCTAGTTGCCCCTTAACTATAGCCTTTCTTTGCTTAAAAGGATGTGAACTAGTGAAATGGAGGAATGAATTGACATATGTATCTTTTTTATAAATTGTAGATTTTAAATGCCCCTGTGCGCCTACTCTAGTTAACTTTACATCGAGATAATTCATACAATCAACATCAAAATGATAAGTGAATTTAAGAAACGATGTTGTAGAGTTCAAGTAGTTAACAAAAGAGTGTGCCAGAGCCGAGTCACCCCTAAACAGGATAAAAATGTCATCTAGGAAGCGGGTATAGTAAAATAATTTACTATTCCACTCAGAGTTGTTAAAAACAAAATTTCTTTCCCAGTACGACATAAAGAGGTTGGCCACGGCGGCCCCACATGGAGAGCCCATGGCCACCCCTTTTCTTTGAATATAAATGTCCCTTTCAAACATGAAGTAATTAGAGGACAAAATAATGTCTAGCAATTCAGTAACATTATTAATAACACTTTTAGGGGCCCCAAGCTCATTCAGAAGTAAGTCAATCCACTCTAGAGCCTCCTGGTGCGGAATAGATGTGTATAAATCGACCACATCTATGGTCAAAAAGTTGGTATCTGCATCTAATACTAACTTATTTAAATCAGATAAAAAAGACCATGAATCTTTACATATACTCGGTATACTTTCCACATATTTAGTCAACAGTGCATCTACAAATTTCGAACAAGGGTAGGTAGAGGATGATCTACCATCAATTAAAGCTCTCATTGGTGGGTCCCCAAGATTTTTGTGAATCTTGGGGATCCCAAACATAACCGGGGTCTTCGCATATAAAATGTCAACGTATTTGAAAGTATCTTCATCTATTCTGCCACTAATAAATAGGTCCCTCAAGAAGCCCCTTGTCCTACTTGCACAAATATTCATTTCGTTAACCGATGAAATTTCGTACGAGTCGGAATCCAGTACCCTATGCATTCTTTCTATGTAGTCAATTTGTTCAAAAATAGCTAAGCCCCCACCTTTATCAGGTTTGATAATCCTGACACCTGCAGAACGTAAATCAGACAGGGCCTCCAATTGTTCTTTTGAAATGTTAAACTGGTTGGGGCCAGAATTAGGGCACTTCATCAAAAATCTAATGTCTAACTCGCATGCACTCTCAAACATTTTAAGAGCAACATGTAGGGGCGGGTTAAACACACTGGGGAGCTTTAATTTGGGGACCAATGATTGTGCAGAAACATTAAATAATAATTTCAGATTCAATTTTCTAACGTAGCATTTAAGATCAAGTAAGACCCTGGCTATATCACATTTCCTGGAAGGGACAAAAGTGTTACCAAGGGCTAGCAACTCCACAAGTTCCGGTTCCAAAGTGAGATTTGAGAAATTATAAATTGTAAAATCACCTTTCTTATTTGAAACAATCCTAGGAGGGACATTCAAAACACCCAGGGTATTATTATCTAATTGTTCCAATTCCTGTTCCCCCTGCGTTGTCCCTTGTTGCTCCTGTTCCCTAAAAAACCATTACCACTGTTAGAAGCATTATTAGAAACATTAGTGTGGGCAGGAGCAACTGTGTCAATATTGTCACCACTAGTGTCCTGCCTGTTTCTATTTCTGCTACTTCTACGTAGAGGTTGGTCACTTCTAAACGTGGAATCCTGTCTACTTACATCACCAGATTCAGCAACAGTATTAACCTCAGGTAAATCAGTGGAATCATGCCTACAAGTAGTGTTAACTTGGTTACGCAAGTTAGGAAATGCCATGTCCCTAGAGTAGGCAAGCCTATCCCTATGTAATTTCTTAGCTTTATTAGATTTTAACTTGACCATGTACGTATCTATGCTAGAGAAAATACGAGAATGGTCATATTTAAATTGTAGAAAAGCACTGTTAATTTTAACTTCCTCATCTAATAGACAGACTTCTTTGGTCAATTCATCGATACATAAAGAGTAATGTTTAACAAGTAATTCAAGCAAATGCAGACCCTGTGTCTGAAATAAGGACTTCAAATCAATTAGAAAATCATTGCTGTTTAACAAGCTTGAGGGAACAAAGTTATTCCTAAGGCCCTTAGGAATAATACCCACACTTAAACACTGTTTAAAGTAAGCAATTTCCAATTGCATTTTTCTAAGTTTAAATGTCTTAGTGTCCAGAACTTTTAATTTATCTGACAAGCAAACACCAGAATTAACAACAGAACCTTGATCTTGCACCGGCGGGGCGTCATTCAGAGGCTTTACAAACAAGAAAAAGTCACCTGTGTTTTCTATCCATTCGGATATTGATGCTCCACCAATAAGTGCTTCAGCCCGATCATTAGTCACTGGCCGCGAAGAGTTCTGCTGGTTGCTAACAGCATCCGCAAAAGAGTTTGAAGAGGGCAAACATGCCCTAGGCGCTTGCACCACTGTTATAGAAGCCTGTGAATTGAAACAGCGTCCGCTTACAGGATTACTGTTATTAGCGGCATCCTCCCTACCGCTTTGCCGAAGTGCAAATGAACTCTCATAAAGAGAGAAGCGCTCGTTGAGCACATCAATCTTCTGCGACAGAAAAGGGGTGGCCATGGGCTCTCCATGTGGGGCCGCCGTGGCCAACCTCTTTATGTCGTACTGGGAAAGAAATTTTGTTTTCAACAACTCTGAGTGGAATAGTAAATTATTTTACTATACCCGCTTCCTAGATGACATTTTTATCCTGTTTAGGGGTGACTCGGCTCTGGCACACTCTTTTGTTAACTACTTGAACTCTACAACATCGTTTCTTAAATTCACTTATCATTTTGATGTTGATTGTATGAATTATCTCGATGTAAAGTTAACTAGAGTAGGCGCACAGGGGCATTTAAAATCTACAATTTATAGAAAAGATACATATGTCAACTCATTCCTCCATTTCACTAGTTCACATCCTTTTAAGCAAAGAAAGGCTATAGTTAAGGGGCAACTAGTGAGGGCGGTGAGGATGTGTAGTGAATTAGTAGACTTCAAACTTGAATGCCAACTACTGGGGGACCTTTTCGTGAATCGAGGTTACCCAAAGTGTTTAGTGTCTGACATTACAGATGAAGTACTTAATAAAAGAATCTGTGGCTTTTACAGACCACTTCTTTCCTCAGAGGCTATTCCTACCACTGATGTTGAACTTATTTTAAATTCTAGTGTAAATGGTAACATGCTTGATCCTGTCCTGCCGACAGGACCAGTACCCCTGAAGGTTATTCCTTGTAGTTTTATTTCAACGTTCGGGGTGAACTCGTACGAGATTCAAAATATCCTGTTTAAGAACTGCTTTTTTGTAACGAGTAATGGGCTGGTTGGCAATAAATTGGGAGAAAAGCCTTCTGTGGTGTTTAGGAGGGGTAGGAACATCAAGGAACTCTTACAGAGTTCATCTATGGAGATTAGTACCAGATCTAATGGATCATACTCTTGTGGAGCTTGCAGTTTTTGCACATATATAAAAACTGGCAGCACTTTCTGTATAGCAGGAAGGAAATACATGCTTCGCCATCGGATTAAGTGTGATACTAAATCTGTTGTTTACATTGCTTTTTGCACTTGCTGCCCAGCTTTCTACATCGGTAAGATGGATAGAATATTTAGGGATAGAATTTACCAGCATTTATATGCTGTTAAAAACAAGAAAGGTGAAAATGCATTAGCTAAGCACATTTGTTCCTTTCCAGGGCATGCTTTTTCCTTCATGGGTATTGACCACCTCCCATCACCCCTCAGGGGAGGTCCGACTGCTTTAATGCTCGAAACTTGTGAGCTCCTTTGGCAGCTTAAACTCGATGCTTTTAACCCGCCTGGGTTAAATGAGAGTTGTAACATTGCCCTCTATCTTAAATTGAAATCGTATATGAGATAAATGTGTGGTACTTTACTCTGCATTTCTAGAACTTGGTCATGTAACCCTTTTACCTGCTTTTTAATGTATATTTTTGCAGAGTATATGGTTGGATTGGCTATTGTGGTGTTTATTTTGTGCAAAAACTATTAAAAACCACTTAATATTATGATGCCAATATTATATACATCACATATGGGGGCCATTGTTTAGTGTTCACTTTAATATCCATCTACTTCTCCTGCAGGGTGCTATTTTTATTTTTATTTTTATTTTTATTTTCATTTTTATATTGTTGGATGAGCTTACAAAACAGAATAAAACCTGTCCTTTACACTAGTAAGCTTGCTCTGTAATAGATAGATTCCTTTATATACTTTTAATATGTGAATTCTTGTTTTTATTGTATACGGTTCTTGTATGGGTATCTTGTATGTTTGTTACCCTTATTTTTTTATATACTTATACTGTTTTTATGCAGAGCATAAAATGAATGAAATGAATGCTGTATTTTACTTTTTAAACTGTTCTTGAAAGGCACTTGTATAAAGTTGTTTACTGTGGCAGTGCCTAATTAAGAATAAGGGGTTGCACCCTTTTTAATTGCTGACTAATTGCATTTGTTTTCAATTTAACTAGCTTCGTATTTAAGGAGTGTTTCATTTGTTGTCTGCTACCTCTGAAGAAGCCACCTAGTGTGTGTGGCGAAAACGCTGTTCTATTGTTTAAACTAAATAAATTGCGTTCAGGTCAAACGCTTGTCTCTTCGTTTTTGGGATCCTGGTTCTGCTACTCGTTTGTGGACTTTACTTAGTTTGTTGGTGTTTTTTTATAAATGACCTCACTTGAAATCTTTACAGTCTTATCTGCCTACTTTATGCTAATAATATTTTCATCACCAGGACTGCCTCCCTCACTCAGTGAAATTAACCAGCCCCTGCAAAGTTACTTCAACCATCTGTGTATTTGGCTTGTGTCTCACAAACTAACTCTGAACACTAATAAAAACACAAATGCACTGTTTAATACTAAAAAAAGATTCTACTAGAAACCTGTTCAAACTATTAATGAGCCACTCAGACCCCCCCACACACACACACACACTGCTGTTACACAACATAAAATAGTGGGTCTTATTCTAGACCCTCACCCTTGTTCTTCCTTCCCCACATTGAAGATCAATCTCAAAAAGTGCTCATACAGCTTAAGGTTGCCTGCATAATCTCTCATCCGCTAATCCTGTAAGTCAGATACACCGTTGCCTTTCTAGCTTAAAATATGCCCTCACAGCAATTGTTTTCAACTCTGCTCAGAACCAGGATCTCCTACAAAAGACTGAGAATAAAATTCTGATTTTCATCCAGGTCAGCCCCTGCAATGAACACCACACTATTACAGTCTCTGTAAACAACTGCCTTCCTAGCTACACCAGACCTCTCTTCTTTTTAATACACTCACTTTTAAGCTTTTAAACAATTGCTTTTACCCACCATTACACAACCTACTCCAGTTTCATAGCATCCCACAAACTCTATGCAGCTCTGATAACTTGATGTTCTACCACCCACCCATCACCCTCACTGCTGCAGAAACTTACTTTTACAAACTAGGTCCTGCTTCCTTTACTCCAATCCCTACTGAAATCACCATCCTTCTCTCCGTGCAGTTTAAGACCTTGGTCAGGAGACACCTTAAACCAGCCACCCTCTGTAAATAGTTTACCCCCCTCCGCTAATATACTCTTCCTCCCTCCTCCTACCCATATGCATCTTCTTAATTCTAACAACTTCCTGTTTTCACACCCGCTGGCTATTCATATTAGTAAACTCCAAACATCTACCAATGCCTTTTCTAGACTTATTCCTGTCTTTGTCTCTCCCTTTAAAGCTGATGTTATTAATCATTCATTAATGTACTTCTCCTTTTTTACAATTACACCAGTTAAGGTCTGGTGTCTTTCAAATCTTTATGTGCTTTATTGTTCATCATCAGTCATAACAATAGGTGTGCAGAATCAATGTGTTTCAGCACGGAGACTGATGGATGATGCTCATGTTAACTGCATAAAGCAAAGTTCTAGCCACAGAGCAGGGAACCTACAAACCACTTCCTTTAACTTAATATGGCACAATTGTGTAATTTGTTTAGTAATATTTGTCTTGACTTGTCTGTATACTACTTTGTATCACATTTGAACAGCTGTTGTTTGTTTTATGTTGTAAAAATATCATTCACCCATTGGGTTCAAGTTTCTGAAAAGGGTATTCAGACCAGTATATTTTCCCAGTTAAAAATGTGAAATAAATAAACCAATCAATCAATAGGAAGATATGCTGATCACATGAATTCTGGGATAGATTGTGAAGTCCCACTGACAAGTAGGAATTAGACTTGGTGAAGCCCTGTATTTCTAACATAGAAAGTGGATACAAATACAGATTTTTCTTTTTTTACTAGATTGACATAGAGTAATAAGTCGTGGTGCTGTGAGAGAGCCTGACAATAAGATGAAGCTCTGGCCTTACAGGATTTGTGAGGTCAAACATGGAAGTGCTGCTAATAAAAGAAAAAAATATCTTTTTTTTGTTGGTAATCATGTTTGATGGGACCATGTCATCCTGCAGTGATTTCAGGGAAATGAACTCTCCTTGCAGGTCTAATGCATTCTATTTACCAGGGATTGGCAATTTAACCATTTAAGGCAATTTAAGTTTGGGTCCTGACACTTGTTTTACAACCATGGCCCTAACAAATAGTACTAGCAGGTGGCTCTCACAGAACTGACAAAAAACAAATATATCTTTTTGTAAAATAGAAGGACTACAATATATATTTGCCTGTTTCTGATGAATAGGGACCTTAAAGCATTTCAACAGATGGCAGACAAGTTTCTATGGCCACATAGCCATTTTTCAGCTGTATGCGTCTAAGACATGGTTAAGTACATACCCATCTTCTGAAAGAATAGATAAGATTTGACTCTCTTGTTTAATTTTTCCAAGTGTTTTGAGTTTCTAATGCCATGATGGGAATGGACCCCATTCCTGAGTCAGGGTGTGATTGAAATTTATAAAATTAGTATTGTTTCAATCTTTCATGTAAGCCAAAGATGCTCTTCATAACACCCACAATGTGCCCAGGACTGAGCACTTCTGCAATTCACATGGCTTTACATATATTGGTAGTATATCTAAATGCAACAATAATTTTTGATTTATTAGACCTGTTGCTCCTACTGTTATTGGAACTGCCTAAATATCTTTTTTCACATAGCTCTCATTTCTGCCTGCAAATCCTGGTATTTTATGACTTTGTGTCTCTCTGTATGTAAGACACAGTAATCACTGTGCGCAGCAATTTCAATGATCAATGCTACTTTTGTCTTTTTTCCTGGAGAATCATATCTAGTTTTCTTGCATCTGTTTTTTGAACTGTTAGTAATGGGTGATCCTATGTGATATAAACTCCATCATTTTCTACAATGTCTTGTGGTTCACGTTTTCAATGCTTTTCAGCTACTTTAAAACTGTAGTGTGTGCACAATCCCCAGTACAACAGTCTTGCCACATTACTGTGCTTTTCAGTATTTAGGCCCTCTGCTGTCAGTGCATCACACCTGGCAACAAGATGCATGACTATTTCCATGTAATTTTTTACTGAACTTGCATTTGTCTGCTTTTCCTACATATTCAATGGACATTGTAAACCAGCTTGTGCAAACTCCACTATACTGGGTCACCATTATTAACCTTTCATCTTTTGCCTTAATTTCACCTGTCCTTAACCATTTCTGTGTCAAGTCCTGATCGACATGAGGTAATCGCTATACTTGTCACAATATTTATGCCTTTTCCACATTTTTTTCCTTCTCATCTGATCCTTCTCCTTATAGTCTTTACTTTGTTTTTTGGCACATCCAGTTGTTGCCTGATTTTTTTTTTTCTACTTCTGGTTTAATTTCCATTTCTGCTTGACACCAATATGCCTCTTCTAAACTAAGTAGGGAAGTTATCTTAGAGTATTCCTTATCAGAATGAGGTACTTCCTCAATGCCCTGCTCATTAATCTTTTCATCTGCAGTCTCTCAACTGGTTTTATGCTGGATAACATGGAAAACAGCTGTGGTCAGTTTCTAGTACGCTAGTAGCTATAGAATGAAAAGTCTAACCAGCATAATCTGTGAGGTAATAGAATACATCATTATGGTTCTGATAATCAAAGACAGTTGCAGCTTAAATGGTTAGATAATCTCACTATGGATTCTAACACTAAATGACAATATATTTTGTTATTGGAAGAAAATTCATAGCTAGGTTTTGTCCCAGTGCGATTATTAGCATGACTATGGGTGAGTTTTGGATAGTGAGGGACAAGATATGGCCTCAGACCTTGCCGCAACTGCCTCCACCTTCAGTAGTACTATCCCCTGCCCACCCCCTACCCCTGAATCTAGAAACTGGAAGCCAAACATGATTTTAACTTAAGATAGCAGAAAGTGGTGTAATAAAGATATTGTGGCAAAGCAATTGTATAACAACAGCAAGTTCTGATGCCTTAGAAGCACTTGTTGAGAAATCCAATTATTTTAATAAAAGGTAGTAACGTAAAGGAGTTTTTTATTAAATGTATCACAGAACAAGTCACAAGGAAGTGTTGTACTTATAAACGTTTTAATGTCTCCAGTGGGGACTGTTTTGCTGTAGTAACACAAACATGTCTTATAAATCCCTGTTTTTTTTTTTTTTCTGCTGTGCATTGGAATTTGTGCATTATATAGAATTTAAATAAACAAGACTGAAAGAAAACTAAGAAATAGAATGTATAACCACAATTATGTCTTCAAACAAAATAGCTCCTAATGCATTATACATACATACATACATAGCAACTTGTGTAGTAATTTTAAGACTTATTTTATGTATTTGATAATATTGCAGGGGATAAAATATGTCAAAACAGAAAAGGAGATTCAGAATGCACAGAGCATACATGGCAACCTAATTCATATGCATATAAGTTTCCAAACGGTCCAGATTTTTGCAGAATGTCCAGATTTCTGCCTCATATTTTTGATCTGTTCCTAATAAAATTTGTGTTTTTGGGCAAATCACTGAGGATTGAAATCACTAAATAATGACAGACATTTGAGTGTCAGATTTCATATTATTCAGAAAATGCATACTAATGCAAACCCTGTTACTTTAGCAATTTTCTAAGTTTACAGGAGTAAACTTTTAAATCTGTCCATATTTTGGGGCCTTTGTATACCCATTATTTCTGTCTTTGTCCAAATTTCTTGTTCTAAAAGGTTTAGAGGTATGGTGCACAAGTATTAAAAGCAGTGTGAACTTTAAAAGTTATTTAAAGGAAACAAATCTAAAATGGTGAATGTTCTTAGGGTAACTATCCCAAGAAGTATTTTGTTTCACAATGAAATCATGTGTTTTTAAATGTCCTATAAAGTGGAGTGCATTTGAAAATCAGTCTGATGAAGTAAGTCTCAGTGCTTTTTTTGTAAAGAGATAAAAATGCAGCATAATTCATTAGATTGTGAGTATTTTAAACATCTTGTATCCTTATTTTATCTCAGTCTCTTGAAGCAAATTTGTAGTCAGTAGATGAAAACTACAATCACTAACAAAATCAGATCACTATTCTAGTGACTCCCTCTGTTCCTCTTACATTTCTAAAATCTGGAACTTCATCCCCCTTGTCCTTACACAAATACATCAGGTGAAATATTTCAACTCTCACTTAAAATAACACCTAATGGACACCTGCTTTTGTCCTTGCTCATCTTCTGGCTAGACAAAGTTTTCTATACACACAGTGTATTCTAAGCTATGTTATTCCTTACCTTATCTAAGGAGCCTATACTGATATTTTATATCTATACAGCCTGTGGTTCTATCATCCTTTCTACACAAACCTCTTACTTCCCACTTTCCTCGTCACTTCCTACTCTTCTCTGCACACCTCCTCTTATTTTTATTATACCCTGATATTCCCCTTCAGCGTGCCCTGACTCGCTACCTTGATTTTTCTCTCCTTTCTTCTTTCATCCCCTTTCACATCACATCCCTTGTGTATCTCCTGCTATCCAGCCACAAACCATACACTGACACCTTACAGCCTCTGTTCACAACAGCAATCTTACATCTTCTTACTCAAACTTCCCTGTCCTTCCTCTCACTCAGATTATTAATTAATCATCATCACCTATTTCAGCCTCAACCACAGCATCATCCAGTCACTTTCTGTGCTGAACCTCTACTTATGCCTATCGTGTTGCCTCTCAAACTTGACTGTTTACCTTACTCCTGCACCCTGATGCATAACTATTATATCTACTAGCACGCCACATAAATACTTTTTTCTCCTCAAAACTCACTTTTTAAAAGTATTTGCAAATTACTTTCTTTTTTCTTTCCTTCAAATTTCTTTGTTTTAATCTTGTTGTACTCATATACTACATTTTATTTATGACTTACAAAAAATTCTATATATTGATATGTACTGTTGTCAATTGTAAAACTCTACTTGTGTTTTGCTATGCATTCTATTTGCATTAATTCTGTTAATTTTTTTAAAGTCACTATGTTTTCTTATTTGCTATTTGTACCTATGGTACATGTATTATAATTAGAGCTTTTCTCCCCAGGTCTCCAACGAAAAGGTGTAACTTAAGCCCATATGGACAATCCCATTAAACAAATCCTAATAAATAAATAAAGTATTATTGTTTCATAGATCATCATATTATAGTAACAGTTTCAGATTCAGTATCATGCAATAGTTTATTTAGATTTCTACACTATACAACCCTGAGGATTAAAGTTCAACACCCTAATCATTTTTTTGTCATGGTCCTAATAAACACACAAACACCCTCAGACATTTGTTGACCTTTATTGTGATAAAATTTCTTAATAACATATCTTTATTGAAACATAAAAGACATAAGGGCAGCGTTCTCGCTCACCACTTGAATATAATTAGCTAATGAAACAACAACAAAACTGTATCAAACATCAATCAAATCAACATGCAGGCAGTGTCTCCATTCACCCATATATAACATAACTAAAGACAAAGGCAGCGTACACGCTCACCTTGGATAAACAACAAAGGCAGCATCCCTGCTCACCTTAATTCCTCACAACTATCAATTTTCCATCCACCATTCTGCAGAGGTGGAACAGAAGAGGGTCAGGCCTGACCCTCTTCTCCACCCACCTGCCCTTAAAGGGCTGTTCCCCCTCAAACAATACCTTTCTTCACAAGATCCTCCACTTTCAATCCCAAATTAAGATTAAATAAATCCGGACCAAAATTGCTGAGGTGAACTCCATCCAGTCTGTAACACACTGGATCCTTACTGTCAAACTCTACATGCCGAACCGTATGAACCCCAATTTCTCCCAAATATTTTGCCAACTTAAAATTGACATATCTGCAAGCCTTCTCTAGGGTGGTAAAATTCCATGCCCCTTTCCATACCAACAGATGAATAATTTCAGACCAGATAAAACCCCTTCCCTGGGTAAATCCACCGTAATGCTAAAATGTCCTCACAAACTTGACAAACTGCCTCTTTGGTACCCTGCCTAAGTCATTTCCACCTAAATGAATCACTAACACCTGAGGCAACCTCCACCTAACCTACAACCCATTAAATTACTGCAACATTGGACTCCACCTTAGTCCTCTAAGACCATGCTAAATGATTTTTAAACCAAAATGATCCAAACCAAGATTCATGCCATTGGGTCTAACCTCTGCACACTGAGCAGCCCAGAATATGAAAGAATGGCCCAAAATGATGATCCGCCTTTGATCTAAGAGGAGAGAGAGAAAAACAATTTAAACAAAGCCTCTACAAACTACTTAATATAATTCAAAAAGTCATTGGATGTCCACAGACCCACCCATCTGATTATTTCCACTGACCTACCTTCCTTAGCCAAATCCGATGCCCTACCCATCCAAGAAAAATGTGAAGAAAACTTATCCCCTTGCAGACCCACACTCCAAAGCTCCCTTCTCATAACCACATTCAATTGTCACCTGTCAATGCTTTACCACTTACTGCTGAAAAAAATAACCCTTGAAGTCTACCCTTCCGAGCCCCACACAACTTTCTTCCCCAAACTACTGGACATCTCCGAGCTACTCCCATCTCCTCCAAAATAATGGGTGGTTCAAGCCCCTCATGATCTGTTTTTGAAGAATGCAATCTAATATGTGCCGCCCTGGGTAATATCAATACATCCTCCCATAACAATGAACCCAATAACTCCGACACATGAAATGCCCCGCAATACATCCAAACACTAACTGTACACCACAACACATACTCATCCAAACAACCACACACTTTACCCAAACCCTTTAACAATATCCTTAAAATACCCTTTGTAACTGGCCATCTTGTAATTGTGCTGTTCCTTTCAACTCTAGCCCACCCTTTTAAGACACCACTCACCACCCATGACTTAGTGAAATCCTCTAATCCAACCAACTGAGCATACACAGCAATGGCTGCTAAGGCCACCCTCACCATTTTCTCTGCCCTTCTCTGCCCCTTCAACATAGCAAGATAGTGTAACAATAAATTCAAAGACCACGTGCAGTCCTCATCAGATAACTGCCGCAAATGTTGTTGTTGTTGTTTGTCTTTTCCCGGTTAGGGGTCGCCACAGCGGAACTCCGGTCTGCTAATGATTGGAAGCAGATTTTTATGGTGCTGAATTGCCAGCCCGATGCCCAACCTTCAGTGAAGGCATGCCCATTCACGCATGTCTTTCGAATGGCACTCGACCGTGGGGAGGACATACAGACTCCACACAGAAGGCACTCCAGACGAGAACTGAACAGCAGAAACTCTTGCTGTGAGGCAAATATTTGTCAAAATTAAGCAATACTCTACCTTAGGCTCATCTCATGGATGCCGCCTATGATTGCTGCACCAGCCTGCCAATCACCATTGCCCAATCTGCCAAATGCTGGGTGGGACCACTGATGGATGCAAAGCTGCTTCCAGAGCCACCTGACGGAACCTGCAGAACTGAAAATGAGACAAACTCTCAGCTTTCTCATTCGAAACCTCCAGTACATATAACCCTGTAAAAGAAAAGTTAATCAACAAGCTATGCAACACCAATTTCCTAAGAATAAATAACAAGTGAGGTGCTTTAGCTGTTTTTATCTGTGACACTCTCACCACCACAGAATTATCTGAATGGAATACCACCGTCCTCCCCTTCAAACGATCCTGCCATACTACCAAAGCAGACCAGATTGCCATCAACTCTAAAAAGGCAACATCCCATTTTCATTCCTCTGACCAATGCTCCAGCCATGGAACAGCAAACCATTAACCCGCAAAGAAAGCATCCATTGCCAACTCCCCAACTGCATCAGTAAACAATTGCAGTTCTCCTTGTGTAACCCAATCCATCTGCCAAAATAAAATCCCGTTAAACTGTTGTAAAAATTCCATCCACAAATCTAAATCCTCTCATGCCAATTTACTGACCTGTACTCTGTGGTGCTTACTTTTATGTCCATTCAACAAAAATGCCACAGACCAGCAAAACATCCACCCAGGATGCACCGCCCTGCACACGAAGTTCAACAACCCCAACAATTCCATAACATCCTTCACCCGAACCTTAGTCCTAGACTTTACCCAAATTATCTTTTCTGGAAGCCTAATCATCTTTCCCTGAGGCAAATAAAACAAACCCTGTTCTGCATCAACAGTCATCCCCAAAAATTCTAAGGCCCTTGCCGGGCCCTCCAACTTATGCTTAGCCAAAGGTACCCCCAAGGCCTCACACCTCCCCACAAACTCTTGCATAGCTACCTGCACCCCCGTGTCTACCTTCCCCTACCAATAAAAATTATCTAAATAGTGTACAGCTTGCTGATCCTCTACCCTCTACTGCCATATCCAGTGCAACGCTGAGCTAAACTTCTCAAAAGTAACACATGCCATCGTACATCCCATAAGCATGGCAGTGTCAAAATAAAAGTTGCCCCCTATCACCATGTCTAATAATGGCCAATCCTCCTCCCTCACAGGTAGCAAATGAAACGCTGACTCAGTATCTATTTTAACTAACCAAGGGTCCTTGAAACGCCTAATAACCCGAAATGCATCATCCAAAGATGAATATGTTACTCTAGCATCTTCACTTGGAATTAAATCATTCACTGACTCAACCACAGGGCATGATAAATGGTGAATTAAGTGAAATCAACCCTGCTTTTCCTTTGGAACCAAACCTAACAGTGACACCTTAAAGTTAGGGAAAGGAGAGTAACAAAAAGGACCTAACACGCTCTCAGTCTGGCACTCTTTGTCAATCAGCTCTTGCAAAATTACATCCCTCCCCTTGACAGACCTCAAATTTCTCCCCACCCTCCCGTCCCCCCACCAGTGCAGACTTAATTGAAAACCCCTTGGAAAAAAACTCCTATTTACTCCCCCACTACCACTGGCAGTGGATAATGCGTCAACAAGTCCTTCAATACATTCACCTTAATAGGTGAATGGTTCTCCAAAATGCCCTCTACCTCCCCGAAAAGACCCCCCTTTGGCCCCAAAAATTAGCCCAACCACAACCACCTAACAGCACTGAATGGGAACTATTCCAACCTCTCATACCCCCAAAGTGCAGTGGCTGACCCCCAACCTGTCCACCACCCCCCCACATTGTGTAAATGCATGCACCCCATACACTTTGAGCAAATATAAGCAATTCTACAACTCACCCAGGAACACTTGCCGGCATTAAAAGCCCAACATATCCTTGTACTTCCCTCAGATAGCTGAAATAATCTGCTACCCCCTCTACTGGTATCCATCATTGTGGACAACCACATGTCCAGATGTCTGACCTCCCAACGCATAGATTTATCTACTGCTTTATGCTTGCAAAATTTCTGGTCATACAATAACCATGCATAACCGGGCTTCAACCTCTGCACTTCCCTAATAGTCAAAAAATAAGCCAAAAGAGGAAGAGCCAGTGACGTGTCCCTTTCCAAATGCACTGCCATATAATAAATGAAACCTAGGACCCAATTATCCCATGTCTTAGCCCGAAACCTCCCTACCCTTGCGACCTATCGCAGCCTATAGAGCCAATAGGTTCTTCCCATTAGCCACCTCTGCTTCTGTCAACTGCTGAACCCCATCTGCATCAATCAATTCAAAAATGTTAACCAACTCCCCTTTCCAAATCATCTCCTTCGCTAACAGGGATATGTGCGGGGTCAACAAAATGACAGCCCCTTCTGCCATAGGGCCTGCAATGCCAACCAATCCCCTGCCTGTAAATCAAAGTCAGACCCCATCTCATGGGCATCCAGCTCTAACTCCTGATCTAACAACAAGGTATCCTCAAAAACCCCTCCACACTCAGCTAAGGCCTCCAGACCGCTACCCAGTAGCTCACTTTGGCCACCCTCACTGTCCCCTACCTCACCTATTCCAGGCTCCTCACCCCCCCAAGCATGATGAATTATTACATGCAGCTGGTAAAGGGGGTGTCATCACCTCCATAGCCTTCTTCGCTGATGCTCTCTGCTTGGCTTTCTTCACCCTGGATGCCCGGTTGAAGTAGTCTGCCGCTTCTTACGAGTGGTCAGACCATGCGTGCTAGTTGATGGTACATCAGCAGGAATGTCCTTGAATAAATCTTCAGCCTGTGCTACAATACTGGCCCATCTCTGTCTCAAAGCCACCATAATCACCTGGAAAGAAAACACAGAGGTTAATGACGTATAATAAAATTGGCACAATAAATTTGCTCTCAATAACTGGGCTGGCAAGGCACCAGTATCACAATCCATCTATATTATGTGTGAAAAGAAAACCACCACCTTATGCATTATAAAGTAAGTATGCTACCTATACTGTCACAAACCCATTTGAACTTCAGTCATTCACCCTGCAGCAACCATCACACTAGGTCCCTCAAAGTGCCTACAGAGAAAAAAAAAATTCAAGACTCCATCACATAGCTTTGACTCATCAGCTATAAAATACAAATTGCCATCAAACCACAATACAAAATGGATACTGGAATTTACAGCCCTTGCAGGACTCTGTACACTATAGTCACAGTAGTTAACCAGTAAGCCATCTACAAACACACACACACACACACACACACATACACACACACACACACACACACACACACACACACACACACACACACAAACATATATACA
This sequence comes from Protopterus annectens, assembly GCF_019279795.1. Taxonomy (NCBI): domain Eukaryota; kingdom Metazoa; phylum Chordata; order Ceratodontiformes; family Protopteridae; genus Protopterus; species Protopterus annectens. The sequence continues at coordinate 1,144,853,852 of NC_056743.1, read as the reverse complement.
CTGAACTGCTTATATTATAGTGCTTGTGCACAATTCTAATAACTCAGTTCAACTTATCAATCCAAACACGAATAAGTATTTAAATAAATGCAATACTAAGGCTCGCCCCATTTAAATAAACCTAAACCATATTAACTGTACTTAGCTATGAACCAAGCAGCAGTCAGGGAAAAGAAATGCACTATTCAGACATTCTCACCCACTAAGGGGCTTGCACACTTTAAATATCCTAAACGACATTAATGCTGTTTAGTTATAAACCAAGCAGTAGCCAGTGGTTATGGTCATCTGGGACGTGATCCCGCTGCAACAACAAGACCACACCAAAATGTTCTTACTCACTCTGGATTTCCTTTCAAAAACCCTTCAAGCCACATCCCTCACTACCTCACATTCCTTCAAATCCCAACTCACTTAACCCTCTCCTAACCCTTCTCAGCCACCCAGATAACCTAGCACAGCTACCACCCAACATCCCCTATCCCACATTAACAGCGCCATGACAAATTTGTCTGTGCTAAACTTCACTTCTCAAGTTAAGAATCCAGCAATTTGAATAAGTACTTAAAAGTAATTCTGGAAGACCAGTTCACAGAACAAAACTGTGTTTGCATGCAGTTTACTGCTAAAATGTAAGCACATCAAGAGCCTAATTCAGCCTTAACTGGGCATGGTCATAACACATCGTTGTATAAACAATCAGTGTGTCAAGATGTAATAGTCTTAAATTGATAAAATAAGAACAGGAAGTACTATCAGTAGGATAACAGCCATACAAACTGAACATTTAGTCTCTGATTTGGGCAAGAGAGCTATGTAATTAAGATGCAGCAGCATAAGGACTCATCAAGCAAGGCAAGTGCTGAACGTGTTGTTTGATGTAAACATGGCAGTATGAGTATTGTAAGCATCCATGTGAACTGAGACATCTGGAACACTTAAACTAGTTTCTCAGACAGCCTTCACTTTCCTGATACTGCTAAAAATCTGTTCTTAAACAGAAAAATATCTGAATCTTTGAGTTGTACAATAAATTATATATACTGCTGATCCTGATGAAATAAGGGATGCTAATCACACAAAAGCCAGCAACCTCATGTCTAAGCCAGAGTTCCCAATAAGACTACCCCCTTGCAAATACAGGCAGGCCTCAAGTTAGCAACACAAGTTTATTACTGCATTAACACAATTAAATGATTTTCTTTACAGTACTATAGTTAACAGATCACTGACAACATCACACCATAATTGTGTCACATGTGGTAATGTACTGATGACTGACACACACTCGTTATTCTGTATTTTTGAACACTGCAAAATGCAACCTTAAGAAACAAGTCCATTTACCTTATTTTTTTCAAGTGGTGTTGTAAGACTGTACAACATCAATACAGCTGCAGAGCCACAGGTGAGGTAAAATAACACCTAAGACTCGCGAGGGTCAAAATTATTTATGATCACCATTTTCAGGCATATTGAATAATAGCAAATCTATTGCCTTAAGGAGTCTGCAAGAAAAAAAAAACTTACCAAAAGTGGCTGCAGTTATTACCATTGTCTCATAGAAGTATTCACAAAACCACAAAGGATGCCCAGAAAGATGTTATGGAACAGGTTTACTATTGAATGATCAAAACCCTGGGAAAGAAGATACATAATGATTACAGATGGACAGATTTTAATTATACATGCCTAGCTCAGGAACATGTTAAGAAATTAAGAATTTTTCAAGTGAATACAAATACCCTGAATTCAACTCTCTGAAACTGCTGTCAGCAACAGGGGAGTTTTGCTTTTCTTCATTGTTATGTGATGTCAAAGTAGGTCTCTATAAAGCCAGGGGAATGGAAGGGAATATTTCACACATGGGGGGGTAAAAATGGCTTTGGCTTTGCCCTTTGCTTACAAACACTTCCTCTGATGTTCACTAAAAGTGGATTCAGCAAATTGGCTTCAGGGTATCAGCATTTGGTGACTCAGTCATCAAACTATCAACATGATCCCTCTGGCTCTTGGCCAAAGTTATGCAAAAAAATGGTATTAGACATTTTTACAGCTTGATTTTGTGGGGTAATGATATCACTGAAAGTAAATAATGCCAAGACATCAAGAAGGCATGAAGACTATAAGACGAGAAAGAATCAAAAGTTTTGCAGTTGATGGCTGGGCTGAAATGAAAACTCTGCAGGTATTACAGAAGGAATGGGAGTTATTAAAATATGAAAATAGTAATACATGAGCATAGTACTGCAAAAATAGGAAAGGTGATGATGATCCTGGTGGGGTACACTGCACAGGAATACTGGCAGAGTCCTGCTTACAGCAGGATATGCAAACAGACTGATACCATTTAAATATAGGTAATAGAAAATTAATCCCAGTAGCTGCGCAGTTTAGATACCACTAGTACTAAGTATAGACCTAGTGATGCCATATTATAAATAGCAATATGACACCATTCATAGGTTAAATGATGCATATAATGGCTGCAGTGGAATTTCAGTGAAAGAATACCCATGATGCACCTATCTTAGACAACAGGGATATCATCTCGTATACCTTATCCTTCATCCATTACTGCACATAGTCTTTGTTGAAGCTTGCAAAGTCTGCAAATTATTATTATTATCATTACACTTTTGGAATCAGCATTTGGTTCATACAATATATAAACTACCATATTTAACTCAGCGCAGTCAATACAGCCCAGAAGAGGAAGCTCATCTATGCTTAGCAATAGGAAAGAGCTAGGATGCCCCTTGCATTTGTTGCTTTTGTTTGTATTTGGATCTGCTCAGAAAGCTATGGAACTGTGATGACTAAAATCATTCAAAAGAGCTCTATTTAAAAATAATTTGTTATGCAAACATAGTTTCAAAGCAGTAAGCTTTATATGGTGAGTTAAATGCGTAAAGAGGCAAGGCTTGGTAAGCAGAGATGAATGGAAGTTTTTTTTCCAGGAGAAGTATTGATAACAAAGTAGGGTAGTGCAATAAACAGATAGCAAGGGTAAGTAGGCATACCAGCTCATAGTTGAATGAGTGATACAGCAATACAATGTTTTGGTATAGCAGTAACAGTGAAGAGGTTACTTTAGTGATATTTCAGTCAGTGGGATGAAAAAAGCAGAGCAATTACATTGCTTACTCTCTAGGCATTGTGTACTGAACTTATTACAAACAAGGGATGAGACAGAGGGTGTTGCTGCTGTGATTCTTGGGGGGGGGAACCTAACAACATGTCAGAGGTGCATCTGTTTGTTTTAGTAACTGCTGAAAACACAATCTGCTATGGTTCCTTTAAATCAATCTGTAAATCAGCAGGCACATTAATTCAAAAGTTGTACTGCATATTTTAGAAATCTGACTGAATTATCTCCAATACCTTAACCTTAACTCCTTAGTGAAAATTCAGTGTGTTGATAAAAAAGTTTTATGGTGTTGAAATATTGGCCATATTAACATTTATCAAAGAAATTTTATATGGGGAGTTATTGTATAAATGTTGCTGTTTTCTAGCAGTAAGCATCCTGAAAGCTTATAAGACCCCAGTAGCACTGATACAAACTGCATGCCTGTCATAATCATACAGTTACTATATGATTAATTAATTCAGAATCATCTCATCAGCAATGCAACAGCTTGGTCACCTTTCTTGGAAAGACTTTGTCAGTCTGTTACTGTGTAACCTAGCTTATTAAAAGACACTACATTTATTTTTATTTTTTTATTTATTTAACATTTGTTGACCGGGAATGTCCGACTAGGTTCCACAGAGCCTGTTTTCAGCAGAGGCCCGGGTAGAAATGGTCCAGATGCATGTCTTTGGAATGTGGGAGGAAACCGGAGTACCCGGAGGAAACCCACGCGAACACAGGGAAAACATGTAAACTCCACACAGAAGGCACCCCAGCCGAGAATCGAACCGGAAAACCTCTTGCTGTGAGGCGACAATGTTAACCGCTGCACCACTGTGCCACCCGATTAAGAAGAAAAAGTTATATTAATAAATTTAAATACCTAATGTTGGATTTCTCACCAGTTTATTGAAACACTACTGTAACTGAAGCAAATAATAATCCTTAAGCTAGACTGAAATAAAAGAAATGTAATGTTAACTAACATTCAGCAGTGTAATAGTAGCTTTAGACAGTTAAACAGAATTACTGGCTACCTGGCAGAGCTACCTAGGTGAGTCAGTGTAACAATGCATTAGGAATAATTAATGAGTCAACAGAGCAAGATAAAGGATTCATTAATAGAAGCACTGATGCCCTAGCAAGAGCAACCAAGGCAACAACAAAACAAAGGCACACTCCAGTCTAGTCAGCATTTTAACTTTTATCCTTAAAGTAAACGGCATTACAAATTAGGGGGTATAAATCCTTGTGCTGTTTATTCCTCAGAACTGAGATTTAGACAGGCTCAATGATTGCACTCACTTGTTGCATAACCTGATTACCAGGGTTACTACTTACTGTGTTTTCAAAAACATTTAAAATGTTGTTCCCCAGTCAGTAGTGCATCACAACTCCTTTGTAATGGAAGTCTTTGGCTAGATTTCTACAGGCGTCTGTCAAGGTGCAGGTATGAATGCAGCCATGAAGACTTATATGCAGTACAGGAAATCCATGTGTTGAAGAGTGTAGTTAGTGATGACATTGTATTTAAATGCAGCAAGACTTATCACTTGGATAAGGAAAGCATTGATCATATATACATCAATCTCTATGGCAGATTTAATGTCTGTTAGGAAAGTCATAGGTTGGAGGTAGGTTTCCAGTTATAGCTACATCTCTGGAACCACATATGTGTTGTAGCACCTGGCATGGTGACTTATGACTATGTACTGCCCTTTCTCTGATATCTGCAGGCAACACATATGTGGATGTCTCGACAACATCAGATTGATAATGATGTATGGTAGTCCTAAGTAACACCTCTCATCTTTCCACTGTTAGTTACCACACATTCCTTGTACTTGCAGGATGTTTTTAAGTCTACAAACCCATTTGTATTAGCACATAGCATGACTTTCTGCATATAGATATCCATTCATATGCAGCATATTTCTTCTATACTGTCTACTGACACAAGTATAGGCTTTCCCTATATTTCCTGCTCCTCCATAACAGTATCACAACCAGTCTTATCCTGCTCTGTCATTGTTCCATACAACAGAATGCTTACTAGGACTTTCCTTGTTATCAAAGGAAAAATAACATAAATAACTAAATAAACAAATAAATAAAATACTCACACTCCCTTGCAGATTATATGGGAATTCATGTATGCACAGGTGTGTATGATGGCTGCTTATTAAATAGCAGTTATCTTTGGAATTACATAAACTGAGCTAAAACAAATAATCAGCACTTTGTCCTTCAATCATTCAGTGAAATGGTAATCAAAAGTTTGCTTTTGCTGACCTTCTGGTAATTAACTGCATGTCCACCAGTGACAACTTAGCATTAAACATCACAGGATTCCATCCGTTGGCACAACACTCACGCCAAATCACATTGTTTATGGATAAGCAACATTTGAGAAAATCAAAACCATCCTTGCTATATACCAAGGATCACATCTTTGTAGAGAAATAACACTTTACTGTAGCAGACATGTAGAAGCTTGTTAATAATGTGTCCTTCCATATTTTTTGCATCCTTCTATGAATTATTTATCCTCTGTTTAAAATTATTTAGAGATTAAGAACTCATGAGATAGAATTCCAACTAGAAGAAATGAAAAGTAAAAATGTTAACATGTCTTTCATCGCAATTTTTCATCACAAAAAAATGTCAGTCACTTCTCTTGTTCAAACCAAATACTTCACAGAAACAGGCCAGTTGTTGTGCTAAGTACCAGTTCCTTAATCCTTTATAAGCCAAACAAAGGCCACTGTAATGTAAACCAATAGGCACAGAATAAAGTATCTGAGTACAAAGTTGCATTGAATAAGCAAGCTATCTTATACCACAGTCTCATAGTAAACATCATCTGATTGCATTTTGTCTTTTAAGATCACCTACCGTATAATAAAAAATAAACACCTACTATATTCAACAGTTGGTCTTACCTGCTACAGGAAACAAGAACTAGTAGAACAGTGATACTAACAGACTACATGATTAAATACAAGGGATGTTTGAACTTCTGAACCGCATGGAAGGTGCATTCTTACAGTAAGAAATATCAAGATCCAGCAAGAACTACTTTCAATCAGGTTCTGTTTTGGCTCAATAACAGCCATCAAATCTCAAAACTGTGTCATTCTTTGGATTCAGCTTTCATGTCACACATTAGCAGTACCTACAGAGGTTTATAATCTGGCAACATCACTTTCATTGGTTACCACCTGTCAAGTATGCAGTGATCAGGAAATCTGATTTTACATAGACATACTCAAAGAATAAATAAAAATGAATTAAACCACATGGAACCCAGAAGAGACCCTGTAGCATTACAGTTAGACAATCGGATAATAGCAGGTGGCCTGACTTTACAGCATTTTCCTTTTTTGACAAAGATGTGGGTTAATCCATTTATCCATACAAGCATTTAATACTCAAACAGATAAAGCTTTGATGAGCTCATCATATTGTATAAAGTGGGAGGACTTTGGTTCAGTCCCAAGATAACCAAGCCATAGAATGGATAAAGTAATTAGACATGATCTGTTCTGATGGAATCCATTTATTTATTTATTTAGTACAATTTAACAGTTGAATGAACTGGTATATTGACCCTTTTCTATCATGATTCAGGTAATTCTGTCAGTACAATATAGAACTACATACAATATCAATGTACTGCACTGAGCACAGTGATTACACTCTAATATCACAAAAAAGACAAAGTAATTAGGGGCTTCTGTAATGCAAGACTCAATTTAAATGATTGTTAAGTACCCCTGGTTAAGCTGCTTAAATCGGTTATCATGTTAGGCAATAAAACCTTCTTGAAATAATAGCAACAGAATTAAACAGCTTTCTTTCTTTCTGTCTGCTGTCTGTAGCAGTAATCTGTCCCTGACGTTCGTTCTGTAACATGACATGTTACTCATTTTTGGCAGCACCCACAATGTACTTTTTGGTTGTGAAAGCTGGCAAAACATTTTGCATTATTCTCTTACTGTAACTGGTAGTGCATGGATCAGATGAAGCTCCATGCACTACAAAGAATTATGATCATGTCTCTGATCATAACCCTCCATTCTGTGTTCTCCACATGGATGTGAAAATTCACCTTAAGAGATTCATTCTTAAAAGTGAATTTCTTGGCATCCATGTCACGAACACATAATGAAGTGGTTACAATTAGAAACCTGGTCATAATCCTCTATATTTACAATGGAAGCTCAGTGTATAACACCTAGACTGAATATAACAAACAACTAAAGTCAAGTATAATATTTATGTACAAAAACGGTATAACAAGCAACTATGAAACATTTGCAACCTGCCTGTACAATGTAGATTTTAGTTATAAGATATATCATATCATATCAAGTCTTTCAGTAATACAGGTATTTACAAATAGTGTATTACAAACAGTATACAGGAAGAACGGAGGAGTTAATATAATGGTTAAAGTATTTCACAGATACAAGGTATCAAGTTTGATTTTATATGGGCATGTATTCACATCCATCGTCTACCTTGTATGAGTGCATAAAACAAAAAAAGAGGACATTGATGACATGCTCCAATGGCTTATTTAACAGGTATAATCTGTGATATTTGACAGCAGATTAGTGCAGCAAAAGCATGCTAGGCCCATAACCCAGAGGTCAATAGATCAAAACGATCCTTCACTATGGAAAGGGGTATAATGGTTAATGTCTTAACCTCAAAAGCACAAAGTACAAGGTTTGATTCTAATCTCAGCCTAATGACAAACTAGTCAAACATCTGAATCTATGAATCAAGTTCTTGGCTAGACTTAGAATAGCCCTTTAAGGCAGTTAAACTAGCATTTACCTATAAATACAAGTAGTAATAAACTTTATCCAATATTATTACAGCAAGTACAATTAGCTTATTTTTGTATGTGTTCATTCATGCCTGATTTAAATTGTAACATTACAATATTGTTTTTTTTTTTTTTTTCTTTGGGCAGGTGGTTGCTTAAAGCTGGTACTAGTCTAGAGAAAATCATTCTGTTTATTTCTTAGTGTGTAAGTCTGTTCCCTAATAAAAATGATTCATTTTTAGTGGGGGACAGTAGCCAAGTTTAAGTATTTTAAATAAAAATGGTTCCATGTAGCAATGTAGCCCTCTGTATAATATGCAGCCAGTTACTTTTTTTAGTAAATTGCAGTAATGCATTCGTGCATCTGCTAATACAGCAAAAATATTTTATTTTCTGCTATTTGTAGTTTTTGAGTCTTGTGTGGGGAATATAGGCAGAATAGGGGTAGTCCATAATCAGGTTTTGGAAATAAGGCATTTTTGGTTAAATCGCAATGCTTTTCAGAATCCAGAACTAAGTATATAGTGTCACACATCTATTAATTAAAACTGTCTCAAAAATCTTTTGAGACGTCAGTTGCTAGACTTCCTGTCTGATATTGACTGACTAAAAAAAAAACTTTTTTGGGTTCCTGATGTATTTTCAAGGATTTTAAATGGGCTCTTCAGAAATGCAAACATTTAAGTGCAGTAAGCCTGAAATACATAAGAATACATAAAGACACAAGAAGCCTGAAATTGCTGCTTCTTGGGGCATTTACCTCTTGTTCAAGTTACAGTGGTCTCTGAATTAGGATAAAGTAACGAAGCTTGGGTTGAACAAGAAGGGCAACTGCCCTGGATGCAAAGTAGGAGGGCATAATCAGTCCTTTTAAAAGACTATATTGGATTTGCTGTCAAACCTCTGTGCTGCATCACTCTGTGTATGGTGCAAACTGTAGAAAACAGCTTGCTCCAAAAAAAAAATGGTAACTAAAACCTGCAAGCAGGGTATAAATTGTAGAAACTGTTTGCTACAGTTTATAAGATTTTTTTAAGTAAATATGAGTGCTTAGTGCTCCATGCATGCAGGGTATAAACTGTAGCAAGCGGTTTGCTACAGTTTATTTGAAGTTTTTTTTTTTAAGTAAAACATGAGCCAGTAGAAGGAATGTCCCATTTTTTTTTTTTTTTGGTTCTTCAATGGAAGAACTGTGAGGGGATTGATCTGTAGTGAGCTAATACCGTAAAGTGCTTTCTTTCTTTTTTTTCTGCTCTTCCCTTGAAGAGCTAAGAGGATCATGGGGATTATAGAACCAGCCCAGGGCAGTGATTGAGCCAGCTATGTTTCTGTTTGTATATATTAGTACATATTTATGATATTACCTGAAGTAGTCAACAGCTAAATGTTGACTGCATAAGGTCAGAAGCACAAATGTTGATGTGCCATTATATATGCTCCGAGAAACAGCCTGCAATATTAAAAACAAACAAAAAAATAAATAAATAAAAAGACATAAAAAAATCATTGTTTTTACAAACTGAAAGCTAGCTATATCAGTTATATTATGCACTCCTTTAAAGCTAATGGACAGGGACATTGAGTGCCCTGTTAATGATAAATTATTTTGGTGGGTTTGGTCATATAGGAAACCCTACTGGGACATAATGGTATGCATGGAGGATTGTTTCCTTTTCTTACCTTGAAGTGATAGAGTGGAATTAGAGTGAATTTTTATATGGGAACTCAATGTCCATAAACATTACTTACCCATGTAATGTCTGTGTACGGATAGCATCAGCAGAGACAGTCCCAAAGCATATGGCTCATAACTGCAGTAATGTCAAGGTAAGTGTGGAACTTGTAGTATATGAACAAATGTGTAAGAAGATAAACTACCTGCACACTGTCATGCCCTGTACATAGCTACTCTGTGCATTAGACATATATGCATCCAGAAATAAAACCATAACAAAGCCCATGGTACAGTCATCATCATTCCCACAGGGTGGGGGCTGCAATAAAGAACAGTGACACCAAAGACAAATGGATCCCAGCCTTCACCCAGCAGACGCACCATCATAGACACTGCCCGATTCAGTGTATCACTCATCCTATCCAATAAGTCACCCACATGGTTGAGGCAGGCACACCATAGCAACTGATGACACAATTCTGTCAAGTAACTATACTAACATGGATAGCACAGCAAAAACAGCCATATGTGCTGTATAGCAGCAGTAAAATTTTAAAATTTCATACATTGTAGGAATGTTTTTACATTGCATATTGAAATAGACTCAAAATATGAACATGTAAGCAGTTTTTATAGATGACAAACATAACTTATGAAATACTGAAGTGATTTGTAGAACAATCTCCTCCAAGTAACTAGCAGTAATCCTCTGTCTGTATCCAATCAGTCTCCTCTCCTTCCATTTCTATATCTGCACCATTACCTTCATATAGTGTAGATTCAATCCTCTGAGCACTGTGGAGATGCAAGTGAGGTATGAAATCATTAGTATTCTTGAATACCAAAAAATCAATTGGTGTAGGGGATTTAAACATAGTGTAGATAGTTACATAATTGCATCTACACATTTTAGGACTGCAAGAAGGATCAATAACAATTGTTGGCTGCTAATGGCTTGCAACTGTTTCTGACTGCTCTGACTACAACAACAAGCAACACTGAAGTAATTGTTCTCTCTGTAGGGTTTGTATCATGCAGAATAAAATTAGAATAAAAAGGCATAAGCACCTTGAGTGCTATTAGAACAACCTTAACAACATTGGCATCCTTGTACTAAGAGCACACTGCCCATGTTTTGTGTAAAATCTGTCTGAAATGCTGATCAGCTATATTTCACATTTAAATAAAGAGGCAAGTAAATGGTCGTGATATTGAATTTCTGTACTTAAGCTGAGAGGAGGGGAAGATGTTCAGAAAATAAAGAAAAGAAGTAGCTGACGGTGTTGGCAACCTGACATTAAAATGGAGTGGACCATTATTAGTATAAAGTAATGGTTACTATGACATTGATCTACACGTTCAATCAAATGAGAAAGCAACATTTTCTAGTTTTGTGTTGGTGTCAAAGAGAAATAAGAGATACAGCTGACTGAGCTGTCATTGCACTGAGTTGAGGGTTCAATTCCAGATAGTGTGTTGTCTGGCAAAGTTTGCATATAATCAGGTTATATTACACAATCTTCAGAATTCTGCCTTTTCATTAGTATTACCCTGTATTTGTTACTACTGTCAACTGTCTTTTATTTTTTTTATTTTTTTTTTTTGATGTTTTTCATTTGTGTGTGTCGGCAGAGTGCACTCTTGACTGGTAGCATTTTTAGGCAGTGAATAAGAGTCCACTGCCTATAGTACAATCTGAGAAATTTAACTTATCATCAGTAGTTCCTTTCACAGTGGCACAGGAATGCTTTACTAGAGCACTCTGAAAAGCAGTAAGGGATGAAATTCTACTTTGCAACTAAATATCATTGTAACACATGGGTTATTAAATGAAATAATTTTAAAAAAATGGGGAAAAGGATGCAGGATTTGAAGCCAAATGCTGCTTGAAATGTTTGCAGTAAATGTGAAAATGCAGCTTTTGATATATTGTGTGAAATATAAATTGTTACATATGTTCTTTTGCCTGTGGAACTTCAGTGCTGTATATTAGACCACCAACAGGACCCACAGAAGGAAACTGAACAATTTAATTTCTAAAATCTTCACTTATGCAAACATGTTTTGTACTGGTGCACAGTATTTCTAATGAATGAGTGACTGATGTGCACAGTTTCTCTGGTGTTCAAATCCTTACAGTGTGAAAGGACTGCAGAAATTACTACTTCAGATGTAGAAATCACATTCATTGTAACTTCCTATGCATTTACATGCTTAAGGAAAAAAGTGAAAAATGTTATTTGTGTAGCCTTCTATAGCACAAACAGGCTTAGCAACAATGCATGAGCATCAGCACTCTGGACAGTACTGAGTGGAGAACATCCACCTGCTGTGTAACTGTCTTTGTGTCACAAGCTGTAAGTGCATTGACTTTAGAAAGAGAACGCGTGATTCACGGTTCAAATACAGATAGCACTTATTTTGCAAAGTTTGTCAGAATGCAATTTCTAACAACACTTTTAATTAGAAAGATAACACTACATAACAGATAGCTATCATAATTATCTTTTTTGCAATACATCTCATTAATATTTTGATAAATTAATTGTCATAAGTAGCATATGTCATTAATGATGTAGTCATCAAAAATACTTGAAGGTGTATGTAATTGTTTAAGCAGGATATTTATGATAATGAATTAAAAATGCATTTTTATATGTATGATTGGGAGAATACTTTAGTTAAAATCATCTTCTCTACAGAAATAGCCCAACTCTGTTTTTAAGATGTTTAAGACAGTATGTGTAGTGAAATATGTCTGTATCATACCCCAACCTGTAATCAGCTCATGATGAATGTCTATCCATCTGACATGCATTTACAAATACAACAACATTGCCTCTTTCAGGAGAATGTATTTCACAGGACTTCCTAAAGACACACAAATACAGGCCTATCTGAAGTATATCTCTCTTCATAATGAATGCAGTTTATATGTAATGGATAAGTCTGTAAAGATGCTCTCCTGTAGCATTAATAAATAATCATCTTGATATAATGTCATGCATTATTTCTATCACAGGTTTGATTTCCATACTGATCAACTACCTTTTTACAGTGTGTAATTTCAGAAAGTTATATGCCAATTCATCCTATTTAACTTCCAAATCACCAAGGATAACAATCAAGGCCATTCAGCCTGTCAGTGCTGACCATCTGAAAAAGTATGAAGAGGTTGAGCATCACACATGACAAATGTCACTGCCATGTTTCACACCTTCATTGCTGTTTGATAAAACACCTTTTTTGTTTGCAAATGCCTCTCTGTGCTTTCCATCATGCAAATGCAGTTGACATATTTGTGTGTGTTTGTGCAGTAGCTGTTAAAAGTGAGATTGTAATTTGGGTCCAGTTTATACTTAAGTTACAGTTCCTGCCTGATGTCTGTAGGCATGGTTGGTGCGGTAGAAGGTGGTGCTAAATATAGAACACTGACATGGGATGTTAAGAAGTTCAGGATTTTTGTGGCACTCCTTGTTAAGCACTGCAGCTGTAGGCTACTGCACAGGGACTGTACGGGGTCTCAGTATAAGACTGAGGCTTGAAACAGGTTAGTTAAGGTTGTCTCCAGTTCAGCTGTTATCCCAAATACTTGACAGAATTATTGCCACCACTATAGTGACGTGAAATGCACAAGAAGGACCTCCTTAGCCAATCAGAGAATGAGTTTAGGACTGCTGATATCCCACAGTTGTGTAAGTATACTGAGCTATCTGTAGCTGTATAAAATGATATAGAATACAGTACCCAACCAAGAATGTTATTCAGTATGTTTTCGTGTATCTTCTTGTCTTCCTCTGTTTTGTACAGCTGCTGAAGACATTGCAGAGAACTGAGAGGTGCACCAGAAGAGGATAACTCACCTCAAAGAGCCATGAAGTACATATGCCTCAGGTCTTAATGCAAGCCTAATTATTGTAATCATATGCCATATGGAAATACAGTAATAAATAGTTGTGTTTAAGATATCATAGCAGTGCTTCTGATTAATGGTACAATAGAGTAAGGCCTTCCCCAAATACCTGGAATGGGCAAAGTTGTATAGAATGGATAATCATAACTGTTTATCTTCTGAAATTATATAGTCATGTGATATGCCATGGGTCCAATTCTTTCTCTTTTTTGTCTCTTTTTTTGTCTCACTCCACCCTTTCCAGCTTATTTTTTTTGGGGGGGAGGATATTTTATATTCTTAAAAATGTTCTGGTGTCATATATTTCTACTTACCAAACCTGATATGCAGCACAGAGAAGTAGATTGACCACTGTGGATTAGCTAGCCATCCCCTCCACAGGTTGCAGGCCTGACATCCAGCACTTTCAGGGTCATAAGCGCTCAGCACTGCCTCCACAACCCTTACCCTACCTGCTCCATCTACATCAGGTAGCTTTGCCACAGCAGCTGGGGTACTGGTAACCCCCCCCCCCAGAGTTGTAGTAGAAGTGGTGATTTTGTCACCTGCCAAGACCTGATAGGTCTGGTGTGGGTTATTATCGAAAGTGGCATTGGTGCCTGAAACTGCTGTGTCAAAAAGATGTTTCACCTCATTGCCAAAATAATGCCACTTAGAGCACTGACACAGGACACTGAGACAGGAAAGAGTGGTGACAATTATGTGGGTGAGTACTAAATTCTCACTTTTGTCAGGCTTAACATGGATGCACCTCTCATGCTTCCACCGATTCTTAATCATGGTGTCACCCAACATTTTATGTCCATCACTGCCCTTGGCTGTCTTGTTTGTCCTGTATGTCTGCACCTGCTTCCACACCTAATCTTCCTACCCAACCCTCACATTCCCAAGACCCTTTCACAACATTCCTCACTCTTTGAAAGAAGAACAGTAAAAAAGGAGCATCTGTCCAACAAAAAATAATAACCCATACATATCTCTCCCTTCACCTATGTATCCTCTTGACATACTTTATTTGGTACAATTAGCTGAACAACTTTATTTTTCTGTTGTCACCTACCCTTGCTGTGGTGACAGTCTAAAATAAGTAAATTCTGGAAGAACTTTATGATGTGAAGAAGTGGGTAGCTATGGTTCTCTTCCACTGCCTTCCTGCAATTTCCTCTAGTCATTCCCCTGTGCTTACCCAACCCCCATTTCAACACTTTCCTATCAACCCCTTTTTCACACATTTAATCTGGTGAAAAATAGAATCACACACAGTGCACATAGCCAGACATTGCCCATAAGAAATCCTTCAGTTATTTTGCCTCAGCATTTGCACTGATATTGGCAATGTGCACTAATGTCAAGTGAGGTAGAATGGCTGTGCAAGTACTATGGCAAAACCTAGTCAGCTGTTGCTATCAACCACAGGCGTCCGATTATCCTTGCACAAAGGAGCTTAAATAAGCTGCACTATCAGACAACAGAGTAAAGGCAGAATAAAGGTAGTATTACACAACAGTTACTCTAACATTTCTTTGACTATTGAAGGCAAAAAAGTGCAACATTCTCTGTGGAGTGTTGACATAAATCAATTGTCTAAAGATTACCTTCCAGCCATAGCATCAAGGATTCAAATCCAGATGTATGTCACATCATTTCTTATTGCAATGTCATATTCTATGATATGTTTACTGACATAAATCTTAATTTTTACCCAGTAACATCCTCTAATGAGCAAATGTTGAATTCTACTGCAAAAAACATTTCCAAACACATCCATGCACACAGCATCAGTATTTGTTGTCTTACAGTTTCTTCATCCCAATAGCCATCAGTTACTGATACAGAGCCTGACTGATTAATACTGAGAACACACTATAAAGATGTACATTAATGAACCCTAACACCTCCCTTTTATATGTGTCTGTATGTATCTTCACCCCATCTCTCTCACCCCTTTATACTGTTGACTATTTATTAGCTGGCTGTAAATGTCATGTTATAGCATTGTCAGTCTGCCATTACTTTGCTGAGAAATAAAACCTACATCTTTCATTGGATGAATAGGATTTAACTGTCCCTTTGATGTACGGCGTAGGATTTCCTTGGTAGAAACTAGAGATAATGATCAAATCTGTAAATTGAATTTTTCATCTTGACAATGGTTCATATCCAGCATCAGGTGAAACTCATACTACTTGTTTTTGTAAGTGTCTTTCCTGTGAATGAGTTGCCCATGTATCTCTGTAAGCCCCTTTTGTTTTATCATTTGTAGTGCTCAGCAGTTGTGCATGGCCTGGCAATGAGCAACTGTAGTATGTCGTGTTAAATGGCACTTCAGTTGTTGCATAATTTGGTGAGTGTTTGCCATACATCTCATTTTACACCCAGTTAACTTGTGATTCCCTTGAAACATGTCTCATATGCAGCAGGTATAAAAGATTATTTTAGTAGCTATTACATGCACAGTTTTGACAGGCATCATATGTATAATAGTCATTCACTGGTATTCTTAGTCACAATAAAAAGTTAATATAATAATCATATGCTGACAATCTTTGGAAAATCATCTGCATGCTGGAGTTGAACCCTGCTATTTTATTTAGCTCACAGAATTTACACCTTGTGCTACAGAGAAAATTAGATTAGCACTAGGTACTGCCCAGAGTGCCGACAGACATGCATTATCACTAAGCCTGAATGAGTTGTGGAAAGCACACCAAATGTAATGTCTCACTGTTTCCTTGAGGAGAGAGCTCTGTTTGCAGCATACTGTCATGCAAATGGAGAAAGTAGACACAACACTTAATTTCTGGTTTGAGTATTGCAGCTAAAACATGTGTGGCATATGTATTCAACATGTGAAGATAAAACTGATCTGTTGTAAATGTGATCAGAATCACAACATTTCCTCTGTGATTTTTATCTCTGCAAAGGTTGCCAGGTAGCACCAAGGAACACCACTAGACACTGGTACTTCACAGTTCCAGTTCAACATATCAAAGTCTGCACATGCTCGAGTTTGCCAACATCTGAGCAAATATGTTTCTCAGCATTATCCTTTAGTTAGTGATTTCAAACAAAAATAAAGATTTCTATTGGATGATAATACTTTATTACTTGGAAACTGTGTAATGTAGTCATATGAAATGCAGTCAAGTATGTGGTTAGTTGACCACTTCCTTCTGGACAGTTGGGTCTGCACTGTAACACTGACACCTACAAATGATATAGACCCACATGCACCCTTGACAAACAGAACTCATCATTTTTTATCCCTCTTGTACAATAAGCATTGCTTGGTATTGACACTCCACATTGCCCATGCATGACCAGATGCCATTGATAATATCAATATCATTCATTAGTGTTTACATACTGCCATTACAACCTGATAATCCATTAATGATTTATTGCCCATCCCGTGTTTCACAACTGTGTGTGTCTCATATACAAGACAGGTACATGTCACTCCCAGTTCTGCAATATACACTAATGACAGCATAGCTCATATAGCTCAGTTGTTGTTGTCTTTTGGCTTTTTCCCAGTTAGGGGTCACCACAGCAGAATTCCAGTCCACTAATGATTGGCAGTAGATTTTCACAGTGCCAGGTTGCCAGCTCAATGCCCAACCTTCAATGAAGGCACGCCCATTCACACATGTCTTTCGGAACGCCACTCGACCCATGGGGAGGACATGCAACCTTCACACAAAAGGCACTGCCCATACAATAGCTGAGAAACGAACGGTAGAACCTCTTGCTGTGAGACAACAATGCTACCGCTGCACCACCACGGAAAAACATAGCTCATATAGCTCAGTAGTATGTATGTATTAGTGATTATAACATTGACCTTACTCCTTCATATCAACACGCATAGATTAGTACAAAACCTTGAACATCACAATATTTTCTCTGACAGACTAAGAAGCTAATACTATCTACACTGCACTCTCACAGCTTAAAACTCAGATGTCTGCTGTAGTGCTTGTTATAAGTACTGTGTCCTCTAGATTCTGTTACTTGATAAGTGGGGTGTTCTACTCTCACAGTAGTCCAAGAGTGTGAGTGTGTGTGTGTGTGTGTGTGTGTGTGTGTGTGTGTGTGTGTGTGTGTGTGTGTGTGTGTGTGTGTGTGTGTGTGTGTGTGTGTGTGTGTGTGTGTGTGGAATTGTACACACTACAGTGGTAGCCTGGAGTTAATTTTACAATGCAGGGTGAGTACAAATCAGTGTCAGACCCTTCTTCCAACACCATTCTCTCTGCAACACCACATTGATGTCATCTTGTATAAAGTGCACTCTCACAATATGATAGCCAGAATTCTGCAGTGGTGCTTGTGTTAAGTACTGTGTCCTCTATATTGCATAGCTAGATAGGTATAGGGTTCTCATCTTATAGCAGTCAACTGGTGTGTGTGGATGGAGTTGTGCAAATATGACGCTAACTGCTGCTGTTTACAACACAGAAATATCCTGGACTTAATTTAAGAATTTTCAGACCATTCTCCCACCACCATCTTCTCTGCAACATCACAGTGATATCATCCTGTATAAAGTGCACTCTCACACTATAAAAGTCAGACTTCTCCAGTGGTGCTTGTATAAATATGTTGAGAGTTCTAATCTCACAACAGTCAATGTGCACATGTGTGTGCAAGTATGATCTTGTACAAATACAATATTAACTACTTCTGCCCACAATACAGTAGTATCCTTGCCTTTATTTTTCAATGCAGAGTGTGTCCACATCAGTTTTAGACCCTTCTACCAATATCATCTTCTCTGCAATACCCAATGTCATTGTGTAGAAAGTGCTCTCTCACTGTCTAAATGTTTGGCTTCTGTGGTGGTACTTGCATTAAATATTGTGTCCTCTAGATTGCATAGCTAAATATATATGTGGTTCTAATCTCACAACAATCAACCTGTCTGTGTGATGGTGGGTTCATTGCATCACTGGAGGATTAAGTCAACAAGTGTGCCCCTTTGCCTCACATTCGTAAGAAACATTCACATGGTTAGATCAACCCCCACATCTCATTTTCAGTCTGTCCACAAATACATACTGCCTGCAGAACACTGATGATATCATAATTTCAGTGATGCACTCTCATACCACTAAAGTCCGACCTCTCCTGTGGCATGTGCATGTAATACATTGGTTTGTAGACTGTGTTAATTGATAGGTAGGTGGTTCAAATGCAGCAATAACACCCTCTTGTTTGAATGCAAATAAATGCATGAGTATATTACACAGCTTAATGTTGACTATATTTAGAAATGCACATAGCTGTAGAAGTAATTTTTGCACAAACATCTCCTTTGCATGACACAGCTCATGTAATACTTTCAAAGAAGCAGTGTGGCTTGCATGCAATTAGACTTATCCTGTAGTGTGTGTGTATAATGCACTTGTTAGTAGATTGTGCTTCTACATATGTAGAAAGTTCATATACAGGCATAAATGTCATTTGTGAGTGTATTTCTTACTCGTACTGTGCAGACCAGGCTGCAGATAAATATATAATGTATATATATATATATATATATATATATATATATATATATATATATATATATATATACTGTGTGCTGTGCAACCACATTGTAGCGGAAACATAAAGTTAATACACAATAATGATGTTATACATTGAAATGCACAGTGTCACAATCATCAAATAATTCTGTATTTGCTCTTGCACTTCAGCAAATATTTGTTAGCCTATGTCAGCTATTTATTTCAAATTCCGATGCCACTTCTTACAGTCAGCAAACATGTTGTTAAAACTGTTGTCACCCACATGTGCTATGTTCATATTTAGATGTTGCTTCCTTTTATAACAGTATATTCTAAATTTCCTTTAAAAGGACTGTACTGAAGACTGATACTGTCATTTGAATAGATTGTTGTTCCATCACAGTTGTAGTGAGACACCTCCTCAAGGTGGAGGACACCACATGATGTAATGTATGTTGTTACCTAAGTAAGGCATATGTTCCAGGACAGGATTATATCCACATTGTTCAAAATTGTTGTTCTACCATCAGGGTGGCAACAGTAGGAGGCTATAGGTGTGTTTGGGTATACCTAGCTTCAGGCAATGTTGTATGACACACTACAAGAATCTTTCTAAGTACTTACATGGACACATATTCCTTGATTAATACACATGATGTAATACTTTCACATGACCGCAAATTTTACAATTCATGTTGTATTTATGCCATGGCAAATATATTGATCTCACTATAGCATTGATTTTTTCAGCTGTTAGTTAAGTGTTCCAATCCAGCACTGAGGGACTGTATGCATTTGTGTCCTTAGCTTTTCTGCAGGAAAGACATTCACCCCAATTATACTTTCTGCATATACAAGAGGCAGAGACTTCCCCATCAGCTTTTAGAAGATAAAATTTATGGGCATATAAAGTAGAGCTGATTGAATGACTTCACATAGGTGGACTTTAACAGCTGTGATAACAGTTCCATTGTGGTGAATGTGATTAATAGCTGTCTTGTTATTTAGAGGAGTTGTACAGTTTGATCTTTAGTTCTAGCATAGGGATACATTTTGTGTGAATGTACTGATGTGACACAACAACCATTACATCATGTCAGTCTTATCTCTTGATATGCTACATGAACATATGTGAATGTTGCGTTGGAGTTCCTGAAACTACATATTTTTTTCTGCCAAAGTAATGGTGAGAGTGCTGCCTTGGCATATGCACTGAGTACTGTAGTGGGCATAAGTGTGCCGCAGTTCTTGGGTGGTATATGTACAGACATACAGAGAAGGCATCATTGACCAATGAACATTGATATAGGACTGATCACAACTGTGAGCATGTGAACATACTCATTTATTTGCCATCAGGCTGACATGCAGATATGACATTCATTTTCATGGATCCTTTCTTACTTCACACAATAATTTCATTTGATTGTGACAATACCCATTGCTACCTCTTATGGCAGATGCCAATAATATACAACTCAGGGAATACATTGCATAATGTTGTGGGGTTTGCATCTGTTCTTATCTGTTGGCGCAATAACAGTGTCAGGCAGGAATACCTTATGCAAGGGTATTACTTATGTCACATTCTGCTCACACATTTGTAAAACACACACACACACACACACACACACACACACACACACACACACACACACACACACACACACACACATAACTATTAGAATATTGAGATGCATAATTACCTTCAAGGCTGCTCCTTCTCAAAGATATGTTAGGCCTATTTCTGTGGCATACTCAGTTAATACATAGGTCAGTGTTGACATTGATGCCATGGGTTCATTTCTTGCAAAAGAAGATTGAAGCTTTTGAGCCATTCCTAATTTCCAACATGTCATATTGACGAAATGCACTCTGTGCAAACATCCCGTTATGAACATACTGTACCTGTGAATGGTCATCTCAACTCAGCAAGCTAATGACATTCATATGTCATGTAATTCCTCTCTGTTGCAATGTGAATTTGGGTAACTATCACATCTTATAATATCATGTATCCTCTAATTTACCTATATTTGCTCAGGAAATTTAACAATCATTAATTATTATGACATACATTTTGCATAATTTTATTATTTCAAAATTATCTTTGAGACATACGCACATTTAAATAAATTATCTTAGTACAATTTGAACATTTACTATTTCCTCTTGCATCTTTCTGTAAACATCACTTTGATTTATGTGCACATTGTCCACAACAGACATTTCCTGTCTGATAACTCATGTATTGTAGTTGCTTTTGCCATTTTACATCCTCTCTAACTTATTTCTGTAGTTCTATGTTTCATTTATGTGCACAGTACACTCAGTACACTTTACCTGCCTGTGTACATCATGCATTATTTACCTTATGTAGGTCTTCGTGCTGCCCAAGTGAGCACATTAACAGCTTTGCTGATAGACAAGTCTGTTTGTTTACTGTATGTGATCATGTTGCTTAACATGGATTCCTGACCATCAACACTTTCGTTGACCATGGAATCATGCTTGTATTCATGTTAGCATGATAAGCAGTATGCATATGTGATTAGCATTGCTGCTCATCATGCTAAAATGTAGGCCTCACACAATGCCTACACAATTGTTCATGAACCCCAGGGAATGCCTTTTTCAGGTGAATCAAGCCTCTCTGGACCCTCAAGTCCCCTGTTAATTTTATACACTTACTCTAAGATAACGCACAATTGGGGAAAGGGCATATTCCCCCACCCCATGAATTGTACACTCTCACATACCTGTCAACCAAATGTAGCTCAACAAACAGATGTCAACAAAACAATTTCAATACAAAACAGCAAACCTGTACACACATATATATATATATATATATATATATATATATATATGTGTGTGTGTGTGAGTACATATATATATATATATATATATATATATATATATATATATATATATATATATACACACACATGGTTCTACCTGACATAACCAACACTGCAAAACACCGACAACGCAAACATCGACACCACATAATCATCAAACCATAAATACGAAACCTCACATGCCCGACAATCAAATAACCGATGGTCCACAAACACGAAACCTCATACGCTGCACACACCAGAATAACAACAATCAACTAACAAAACACATCCCCTGTCCAAAAACCACACACACAACACAAGCACACCAAAATCCTCACAAACCCACACTAAACCTCACATACACAACTATCTACAACCCTAACCCAAACCCTTACCCTAAGGTCTGTCACTATCGCACACTCAGCTAACCCGCGCCCTAACCCTAACTCACTTAACCCACCCCTAACCCAAAAAATACTACTACCGCACACTTACCTAACACGGGCCCTAACCCTAACTCACTTAACCCGCCCCTAACCCAAACACTATCACTACCGCACACTTACCTAACCCGCACACTGACCCTAAATCACTTAACCCACCCCTATCCCCACAGACCGTCAATATCCACACTTACCTTACTCGCACCCTAACGTCCGTCACTACCGCATACTTACACAGCCTTTTCCGAAGTTGGTATTCTCGGCGTCGGTGTTTTGATCCGTCGCGTTGGTCTTCCGCATTGTCGATCTTCTGGCGCTCGCGATTGGCTTGTCGGTGAAATCAGCTGTCAGCTATCTCAGGTAGAACCATACACATATATATGGGTCTACTTTGACCCATCGAAATTACGTTTCTTTGAAACATAATTAGGCAACTCCTTTTTTTAAAGTGCTTTTATTCAAAAATGCACTTTCACAAAAAAACAGATCACACCCCCTACTTAAATATTCTCAATCCGAGATCACCCTCAGTGGGGAAAAGGGAACATTCCCTCATCCCCACGATCTCAGTAAAAGTCCCATTAGTTGTGCATCAACACTAAATGTTGATATACAACTAATATAAAATGCAAACAGCATGTTTTCAATCAGCATTCACCCTTACCACTCTATTTTGTAAACTTTATTATGCAAAAATGCGTTTTTGATAAAACACACTTTTGTGTAATTATATTAGTGGATTTACATTTCTGTTAAATGTAAATTTGCTAATATACTGTAGATCCCATATATATATATATATATATATATATATATATATATATATATATCTACGTTTGTGTGTGTAAATGTATACATGTATATATATATATATATATATATATATATATATATATATATATATATATATATATGTATGTATATATATATATATATATATATATATATATATATATATATATATATATATATCTAGGGTAGTGAATTTAGTTTAAACACCCAAATGTCGATATTCATGACCACAAAATGTCAACATTGCAAACAGTGAAATGCTACTGCACATGTATCAAGCTGACATCAAGATTGCACAATTTCAGGGAAAGGGCATATTCCTTAACCCACTGAGCTGTGTTATCTGCATACATGTTAGCATTCTGTTTTGTCAACCAAATGTTGCCAAATACAACAAGACTATAATTACTGTTTGTATTGCACCATCACCCAGTATCTATCAGAGAGAGTTATGGTTCCATTATAATTTTTACAGTATTTCATTATGGATACACTTGAGTATAATATAGGGAGGACTTGCATGTAAATGATGCAGTCATTACATTACATGTTTATAGACAGTCTGCCAATGAATAACATAGTGTGTCTCCTGCTTCTACAATATATCTTCTTGTCATCACTGGTTCTAGCCTGTGATCTTCAGTTTCACTAAAAGCAATGCAGCTTCAAAATTAGTAGCATGTAGATTTGTAACTTTCCAGTGCTTATTTGTTTGCAGGTTTATTTATTTATTAACTGCAGACCACCAAGATGATATGTACAAGAAAAAAGACCACCAGCTAGTGAACCAACACACTTTATTCCTCTAACATCTCGGCTACACAACCTTCAAGGAGTAATGACATCACAAACATACACCTGCCTATATACAACCATTAATTAGATAATAAGATCAATTAAACAATTAAATAAAAAAATCTCCAGTTAAACTCAACATTTAACCCCTTGGGGGACAAGGTATTATATTTTAAAATATATACAGATTCTTTGTATAGTGGTAGATTCTTAATATTATAATCATCATACATTGAAGTGTTGATTTTTTCCAATACAGAACCTCGTAAACCATCACTTACACCCCCATGTACCTGATTAAAATGCTCAGCTATTAAACTTTCCCTCTTATTATTACATATGTCCCTGATATGTTCCAATAATCTGACTGTAAAAGGTCTTTTGCTCTCTCCTATATAGAACAAATTACAAGGGCAACTGAGGGCATAAATAATGCCCTCAGTACCACAACCAAAACACCCTTTAACATGGAAGGAACACCCATTAATTTTCCTAAAACATTTAAAAATGCATTTACAGGCTTTACATCTTCCACAGGGTGTAGTACCATATTCCACTAAACTCCTTGGAACAATATCACAGAGGAACATAAATTTAGATTTAACTAATAGGTCTTTCAAATTCCTTCCCCTTCTAAAGGACATAATAAGAACTCTACCAAAACTAAGATCTTTAAGGGACAACAAATACTCCCAATAAAAATTCAATAAACTTAGCAAAACATTACTAAAATTGCTATATGTAGTTGCAAACTATAAATCTTTACTATTGTAAAATATTTACATTTTATCCCCATCTCCAATGTTCGAGGGATATATTCCCTTATGAGTTTATACCAACATTCATTTAGTAACTCAATACTAAAACGTCTGTCTTTAAACATACATACAGTTTTTCCCATTTCAGTTACAGAATCTTCCTCATTATTGCACAATCTGTACATATGTATAAACGCCCAATAAGGTATTGCTTTAATGGTATGTGGGGGATGGCAACTGTGAGCCATTAAATATTGTGTTCCACTATCAAATTTTCTATAGACAGTTGTACAAATTTAATTGTCTCTGCTGCTATCCAAGAAAATATCTAAATAAGGAACACTTAGGCCCACCTTAAGCCCATCAAATGTCAAACCAAACCTGTTATTATTCAACACATTTAGAAAGCTTTCCACCTCATTAATACCTTCCTCACACAAGAAAATGAGATAATCTATAAATCTAAAGTACTTTTTCACATATTTACAAAAAGAATTGGGCTTTGTATATGTTTTTTTTTTTTTTATTAAATTGCATATTAAAGGAAGGTAGATTGGACTTTGAAGCCATTTTTCAGCTAAAAGCAGATACATTAATACAGTGGAAGGTTAAAAAAAATTAAGCTCTAAAGATCATGCCATAGCAAGTACAAAAGATATATCTAAACAGGTTATTTAATAATACACAAGGCCCTGTTACTACAAAGCTAGTAACAAATGCATTATTGCAGCACTGTAATGCAAAACTTTCAAAATACTGAAAATTGTAGTAGATTATCAAGATATGAGCTGCTGACCAGGTTAACAGAGTTAAGGGTCTAACTCTAAAGGATGGTTCTAAATATGTAGAATGTTTGCGTGTTCATGATGTAGTGAGATTGAGCCTTGACTACAATACAGATGACTTACATTCAGTTGGTGTCCCAGACACTGGAAATAGAAGGGGAAGGAACTCATAAAACAGAAGCTACTTGCCTTTCTGAAGGTGGTCAGTTGAGGCCTGTGTCCTAGGATACATACTCCACTTACAGCCAATTGTGGGGTCCAAAAATGGATGAAGGTATCTGTCATCAATTCTGGTAAGCCTATGGCAGTAGAATCACTTATGGAAATGAAGGATACACCCTTCTACAGCCCCATTCTATGTCTACCCCATTGGATATTTCAGTTGGTTAAACAACACAAGCCGAGTCATGTTGATTATCAGATGGTTAACAGACGTAAGGCCTCCCTACCCCCAAAAGAAGAATCATTCAATTGTGTAGAATGGGCCAACAATTCTAGGAAACAATGGTGGCTCATTCCACAACAGTGGAGCCCACACTGACAAAGACTGTGCAGCATTCTAATGAGCAGTGAGCTAAGGTCATAATAAAGTGGTCACTGGTGGAGCTGCCTGTCGCTTGTGTTGCATATTCAAAAGAGACAATAAAGCATAGTAATGGGTTCAAGATATTTATTGTACACAAACACATCAGGAAACTGTAAGCGTAACTTGTATTTAAGCTAACTGATACACTTATTACTTCAAGCACACTCACATGTGCATTCCCATTCATGCTTGCATTCACTCTGACTGATTGTACAAAGCAGCACTGATCTTGCATGTTCTCAGTAACTTATATGCGTGTGCAATCTAGCTACAGTGGCTGACTAGATAAAATATACTCAGTGATCTACATCCTCCCTCGATAATTTGTTTGACATGCAATAGGAGAACAAGACATTTTACATGCTAGGTATCACATCGACATTTAACAACAAATCAGAACTCAAGTCCAACTGTGTGTTCTGAACTGGGTCTGTAAATTCTACCCGATCTGGTCACATAAAATCTTTGACTGTGTTTAGCAAAAGGGGCAATCTAAGGGGATTCTTTCTCAATTGGAGCTTTATGGGATACATCAGGATTACTTGAAGAAAGGTACACTGTCCTCTGAAATTCGAACAAGTGTAGAGTAGTTCTGAGAAACAGAGTCTCTGGCACAGGCAATCTGCTGCGTCACTGGTTCAGAGACTGGAAGTATATGTCTTCCATTCCTTCTGAAATCCATTCCTTAAGATTGTATGATGTAAGATCTTGGTTCTTCACAAAGAATTTTGATGATGCTCACTCGGTCATATCATTTAGATGTTTGCATTCTCACAATCTTAACTTGTCTTAATGATCTACGAGGTTTGCTGGACTTATCGTAGTACAACTTTTATGACTGACATTTTTTTCATAAGTTGAGCCTTGACCGTTCTGTTGTTCTTCACATTTGGTACTAATTGTTTAGTAATCAGTAAAGTTGTTCTAGTCTGTCTGGACATTAATCTCTGAGCAGGCAAACCAAGCAAGTTATCTCGAGGAATATTTCTGAGATTAAGTTAAGAAAAACATGAGTACCATCCCTCTTGGATTTCTTCAACAAACATTTCACACTTGCACACTCAGTTAATCCATTGGACTGTGGATATTCAGGACTATTAAGACTTTTAAACTGTGGACCATTGTCTGATATGACTTTGTGCAGACTACCATGGACAGAAAAATGTCTCTTCAACTTTGTAATGACTGTGTGGACATTAAGTTAGGAAGAAGGTCAATTTCAAAGCAATCTGAATAAGAATCTACTAAGACTAAGTAATGCTGACCATTCCATTCAAAAATATCAGTACCCCCAGTTGATCATTGTAATTCAGGAATTTGGTTTAGCTGAAGTGATTCTTTTTGTTGATGCTGTCTAGTACTATTACAAATTGAATGTGCTAAAGTTTCCTTCTCTATATCTTTTGATATAGAAGGCCAGAATACTATGCCTCTTGCCCTTCTTTTGGATAAATCAGTACCCAAGTGACCCCAATGCACAACTGTAATATATTCCTGTTGTAATGCTTTAGGAATTACCACTTTAGGACTTTTCATGATGATTCCATCTTCCATCATGAGCTCATCTCGGTAAGGAAAATATTTCTTTATGTCTAGTGGTAAACTAATTTGCTATGCTGGCCATCCTTGACTGATAACATGTTTCAGCTTCTGGAAAACTGGGTATGAAGCTGTGTGATTTCTGAGTTAATCAAGACATGACCATGAAAAATTTCTGACTTCCATGACTTCATGGTCTACTTTCTCATTTTCATGTTGCTCTGTTGTTTGTCTGGGTGCTCTTGACAAAGTATCTGCATGGTATAATAATTTGCCTTTTGTATAAACAATATTGAAATTGTACTTTTGCAGTTTTAACATCATATACTGCAGGCGTGCTGGGGCTCTATGCATTGTTTTTTTTCTAAAATTGTTACTAGAGGTTGGTGATCAGTCTCTATTTGAATAGGTCTGCCATAAATTTAATCACTGAACTTTGAACATGTGAATACTACTGCCAAAAGCTCTTTCTTTATTTGTGCATACTGCATCTCTGGATGCATAGGCTACTGGTATGCCTTCCTGAAGATATGCTACACCAAGACTATACTTTGAAGCATCACACAAAAGAGTTACAGGTTTGTAAACATCATAATATTGCAGTGTGGGAGGACTGACAATTTTCTTTGTCAGAATATCAAATGCTCTTTGGTTGTCCATCCAAGACCAGTATACATTTTTTGCTTGTCATCTCATGTAATAGTGCAGAAAGCTCACTCAGATCTGGGAAGAACTTTTCTAAATAGTTGACCATACCAAGAAAATGTTGCAATGATGTGACATTTTCTGGAACTGGCATCACAAGTATTGCTGCTTGCTTAGATGGATCTGGCTGTAAGCCAAAACTGGTAAACAAATGACCCACATAAGTAACTTCTTTCAGTTTGAATTTGCATTTCTGAGGATTCAGTTTAAGATTGACTTCACATGCATGGTCTAGAACTTTCCTGAGGTTTCTATCATGTTTGCCTTCACTGCTGCCCCTTATAATAATGTCATCTACTATGATAGCACATGGATAACCAGAAAAAAATTGTTCTATTGCACATGGCAAATGGCATACTCAAAAATATGCACCTCCCAAATGGTGTACTGAAAGTGTTGAACAATGAAGATTTGTGATCCAGTAAAATTTTCCAAAAGGAACTTTTTGCATCCATGATAGAAAAAATAGTGGCATTTGGCATGAGCGTGGCTACTTCTTTTACTATATGCATTGGATGAAGAGGACATTTAAGTGCTTTTTTCAAAGCTGTTGGATCAATACAGATTCAAATATAATCTGAGCTTTTCATAAGAGCTAAAACCATGGAGGATACCCATTCAGTTGATTCTTCTTCTGTTGTTAGAATACCTAAATTCACCATTTTGTGAAGTTCTGCTTTTACTTTACTCTACGTTGCTACCGGAACCTTCTTTGCTGGTCTAACAACTGGGCTTACTTCATTGTTTAACTAAATGGAATATGTGACTGGTAGTTTGCCAAGCTAATTTTTGAAAATGTCAGCATATTCAATAAAAATATTCTGTGTAAAACTATTGTTGTTGTTTAGACTTAGATGGTAGACCTCTTTATTAAAGAGCATCTGTCCCATTCTCAAACTGTCTTTGAGGACTAACAATGACTGCATGTGTCTTTTGACTACATAAAACTGCAAGTCATAGCTGTTTCCAGCAGAATGGCATGAAATAATTACTGAGCCATCAGTATGAATCTCTTCACTACCATAAGCAACTAGTTTTCCACACTTTGCTGAATCAAGTTTCTCAACAGCTTTTATTTTAGCAAAGATTTGTGCTCATATAACATTGCACTTAGATTCAGTGTCTACTTAAAGCTGTACAGGTTTCCCATTAATTTGTACAGTACAAATTGCTGACAAATGATAGTCTACTGTATTAACTGTTTCACTGATCACAGAGACACCATCAACATAGAAAGTCTGATTGCAGCTCTCTGTCTGATCTACTTGCTTCTTCAGACCCTCTCTTTTAATAACAGAATGTGCCACTTTAGACTTGCAAAGCATTTTGAAATTGTTCCACTGTTTACATTTGTGACATTGCTGACCAAAAGCTAAACATTTTTTCTCATTAGGTTCATGACTGCCTCCACAATTACAACAGTTAACAATAAGTCTGGGTGCCACACCCTTTGGTTTAAACTTCTTTTTCATCTTAGCTTCATGTTGTACTCTATCAGCATTTGCACTGGTAGATACTGTATGCATGCTTTTCTCATTCGTTAGCATATTTGTGTGCTTTTCTGTAATCTTATGCATCTAACAAATCCCTATGACTTTGTCTAAGTTAAATCACTATCTTGAAGCAAAATCTTTCTCACTGCATCATTATTAACACCACACATAAGCCTGTCTTTTATCACCTCATCTCATAAATCACCAGATCTGCACATTTTAGCTTTATTTCTCAAGCCAGTAATATATGCTGTCATTGTTCTTACCAGGCTTTTGATTTCTTGTGTAAAATATGTGACTTTCCATTGTAATATTTGTTTGAGGGTTACACCTATCTTTAAATTTATGTTTCACGCACTCAGGGTCTTCCCACATTTCAGCCTGTATCACAATATGGTGGTTTCCTCCTCCCCTACATACACAGCAGGTGCATACAAAAATGAATGATTCCTCTCAATGGCTTCTGAGCCAACTACATTAAGGAGTAAAAATGCTCTTGTATGTGCGTCTTTATCAGAAAATGCAGCCTGTATGAAAAAACCATATTCTTGCTCAAATACTCTCTAGTTCTCTGCAATATTGTTATCAAATACCAGCAGTCCAGGTCTGCAAAATCCCTCTACCATAACACAAAATACATTTAAATATAAGCACAGACCAGGTACCTGTAATTACGTGTTTTGGGCACAACAAGCTCTCTGAAATGGCTTTACTTTAACACTGCAAACAGTGTAAATACTGCGAACATTCCAGAAACTTCTGATACTTCAAATAAATTTAGTTAATGCGAAAAAGTAGTACATTGGAAAGAAATTCAGTCTTTTTAGCTTTTTTGTACATTTTAAACACTTCAGAAATTATTTTGAACATTTCTGTAATTATTTTGAATACGTTTGTCATAATGTCACTATTTCTGACATTTCATTTATGTTGGTAATTATTTTAAACATTTTGAATGCTTTGCCACTTAATTGGTTACTGAAAAATGATTTAAACAAATTTAAGTACCTTTGAATAACCGCTGACCTGTTTGCGAGTTCACACCTGTATACTTCTCCACTTCTAACTTCATGCCTCATGTTCTGTAAGTTATTTTAACTTTGAAACCCCTTCTGATACCATGTCGCTTGTCTCATGTATTCAAAAAAGATGATAAAGCATTGTAATGGGTTCAAAATATTTTATTGTACATAAACACATCAGGAACTGGAACTGGAACATGTACTTAAGCTAACTGATTTTCTTATTTCTTCAAATATACTTGCATGTGCATTTCCATTCATGTCTGTATTCACTCTGACTGACTATACAAAGTGGCACTGATCTTGTACGCGCTCAGTAACTTATATCCATGTGCTATCTAGCTGCAGTGGCTGACTAGGTAAAATATACTCAATGATTTACACTGCCTAAATTATGCGTAATTAGTTTATTCATTAGTAACTGGTCTAAGGTGGTATATAGTCTCAAATGCAATATCTGGCAGATCATATAACAAGAAACTATTACAGACTTTTAGTTAACAGAGAGGATTTTAGCTTTTTGTAATATGAAAAGTGATACAGTGATGTTTGTTATGTTCACAATATGAAACTGTGGCTACCTTAAAGATTGAGTATAAAGGCTTTTTGTTTGTTACAGTTGTAAATGAGGCAGCAGCTGCTTCATGTACTGCTTTTCCAATTCTTTGTTATTTTTATGCGAATTACTAAAATGGAACTATATTTCATTTGGTTTACTCAACTGTATTTCATTTCTATTAAACAGTATAAACACACAGTTACCGCCTCAATACATGTCTTCGGTTTCTGTCTTTTGATAATGCAATTTGGAAATAAACAGGTCAAAATAAGAAGCTATGCAGTGGTGATGCATTTATTGGCACTTTAAGGGAGAGGAGGTAGGCCTTAAACTGAAGAGGTAGGAAACTGAATGGAGAAAAGAAAAGAGAAAGTACTTAAAGAAATATGCAGAAATTATTTGGTTATAAGCAATGATTGCAGCTACTCAGTCAAGGAAATAGCTAGATGAGGTAGATACAAATGCTGCTTGTGCAGCTTGCTGTTACTTTGAAAGGAATTTAAAGGGTGCCATTTTCCTTGGCTAGATAGTAGTTCCTTTTTTAAAACAACCATCAGTGCCACTGTGGTCACTCCAACATCTCTCACACAGGACTGCCAAGTCTTCAGCACTTGGGTTTTATTGCATCAGGCAGTGAATGTCTGCAGACTTCCTCTTTTCCCATAATTATCAAGGTAAGTTGTAGGTAGAAATAATAGTTTGCCATAGGATAACCCCTTTAAAAATAACTCTTCTGCAGTGTTATATTTAACAAAATAAATTGACCATCGAAAATGGTTAGCACTCAAGTCCCAAGCTCTTGAAGACCACTGTCCTGAAGCCAGGGACTCGAGCATCTTGTAGTTCATATGGGCTCTTGCTCGGACTTGAACTTGATTATGACTTCAGGTAAGCAGCTGCTGCACCTTAACTGAGCACATAATTCAAATGTGAGTGATGTATGTGGGCTTGATGGGTAGATTAGTAGTGTGAGTGGTGCAGAAGATTAAACAGTTGCCTTTTGTGTAAAAGCCTGTGGGTTCAATTCCCATACAAGGTATATGGATTGCTGATACTGCAGTGCAGGGAAGAGGTCCCTCACTCTTGAATGTGTTTTCTGTTGGTTAAGATGTTAAACCAAGTTGACCACCAACCACCTATCTGCCTTAGTTGGTGGTAGCTTCGGTGGATGTAAAAAATCTCATAGCGTTTATAACATAAAGAGTAGGTAAAGTTCGCTAATGGCCTGGACAAATTACCCTTAGTCATGTAAATACCACTTCGGATCTCCCCTGAAAAGATACTAGTGGAACTAACCTGGTCAACAAAGGATTAATAATAACATAAAGTATTATGACAGTGATTGGAACTGGATTTAGGTTTAGGGAGCAGGAGAAGAGTTTTAGGCTTAGGTGTAGTAGGGGATTTTAGGTTTAGAGAGTGGGGGAGATTTAGGGGGCGAGAGGAGAATATAGTTTTAGTTTTAGGGAGCAATCTAGGAATTTAGCTTTCTAGAGGAGGTTGGAGTTTTAGGTTTAGGGAGCAATCTGAGATTTTAGTTTCATGGAGAGGGAATGGTAGGGTTAGGGAGAGGACTTAGGTTAAGAACTGTGTGAGGATTTTACGGTTAGACCTAAGGCTCTGGTAGGGCTATATAGCTTTACAGGGTCAGTTGTTGGGATGTCTTAAGTAGTTAAGTAAATTCAGGCTAGAAGGATTTAGAGCACTTGCCTTTTTGAGGACATGGTAATGGGCAAGTGCATTGAAAGCTACTATGACATGAGGGCTTATGGTATACCTGTTGAAAACTATTCAAAATGTATAGCTTCTACTGTGAATGTATTCAATCTTATGAAATCAAAAAAAAAAAAAGAACCACTGCTGACTTACAATTAGAAATGGCATTGGTGGTGATTCCCTATAGAAATCTCTGATCAGGGGGAGTTCATATCACAGAGATGAACTCAATGGGTTCAGTCATTGTCCAAACAGGAGCAGAAAGCCAAATTTGCAAGGAATAAAAGAAGTTGGGTATTACTGAGACATTAAGACAAAATGGGAATGTTATACAGCATAACTCTGAGCTATTTTGCCTTATAGGAGAGATCACCTACCATCTGGTCAGTCTTTTCCATTACTCTGGGTACTACTTTTTTGATCCTAGAGGTGTATTTCTTGTTTCTTGGTAATAAGTGGCACAGTAGCTTGAATTGGATTCTTGCTGTCAGTGTATCAAGTTTACTTGATTTGAGTAAGAAACATGTGTGTTCCACCTCTTACAGAATTTCCTTTTGCTCTACTGTCACACTTCTAGTTCCTTCCTGTTGTCCTGTGTAGGAATGCCTACAAGCATAACTTCTGATATATTTCTTTTTTTTTTCATTATTTAACCTTCTATTTTTAACTTTTCTTTTAACTTTTGTGTGAGAAAAACAGGAACTCTAGTTCCAGCTATAAATTGTATTCCTTTAATTACTTTGGTCTTAACAGTGATCAAATTGATGAAAGGCATAGAACTGATCACGTTGGTCTTAACAACCTTTGAAATGTATACTTTTTTAATCAGTAGACTTTTTTAAGTTTATAAATCCAGTTTTCTTTCACAAGCCAGTCTAGATAGACTGGTAGATGCTGCCACAGCAGCCACTTACTGTGATGATTAATGTGTTACTTTGTTGGTGCTGGTATCTGTTTACAAGTGTTTCTCTTTCTTGGATTTTCATTCATGTTTTTATGCTCAGAAAGGTAATGATTTCATCATGGTTTGTAGATTTTGTATCTTTTCAAGATAAGAGTACATTAAATGAGCATTCCAAGATTGCACAGTTTTTCTTTACTTACTAAAAAAAAAAAAAAAAAACTCTCACTTGGGTTTTAAAAATATAGGTTATAAATTATTGGTTGTGGCTTAATTTACAGTCATATCCAAGAAAGATTGCCTTCATTTCTAGTGCTTCTTATCTGTATCCACATGCTAGCAAGGCTGTAGATTATATCAGAAAGGAAGGTTTTTGCTGTGATGGATTTCAGATTCTTGTCTGACAACATGCTTCATTTCTGCAACAGTTCTAATGGTAGAGATGTATTTGCCCATGTTAACACCAATCTTAGTTTAATTTATGGCCAAGACCTAGAGATCCTAGAAGTCCTACAAATGAGGGAAAAGGCTGAGTGGTCTTTTGCTGGTATAATTTTACTCAAGAAGGGAGAGATATCTTTACTGTTGCAGGATCACTTAGTGATGTATAGAGGAGCTGTTTGCATGTACCCCAGCAGGATACCCTCTAATACTGTGAAGGATGCATGCAGGCATGTGTGCACTTTATACAGTACCATCTGCAGCATATTTTGGTAGGATATAAATTTACATTCCTGCAGTCAGACTTCCTGTCAAGGCTCAGGAATTTTTCACCTTTCAGCCATTGTAGCCTTATACACTGAATGCTTAAACAGACCATTTCCCCTGAGGTCAGCAGGATAAACAAAATATTAACATAGAGGTAGGAGTTCAATCAGAAATCATTCATTAGATTTATTTTTATTGTGCCTCAGTCATGAATTCTGTCTAGGAAACAATGTCCAGTAAATGACTTGCAACCAAAATAGCAGCAGTAGGTTACAGCACATCTCTCAACTTTCCAGATTTTTGCCTTATAATTTTGGTCTGTTCTTCATAACATTTGCAGTTTTCCAGCAAACCACTGAGGATTAAAGTTACTAAATAATGGCATGCATTTGAGTTTCAGATCTCATATCCTTCAGAAAATTCAAGATAACACAAACGCTGCTGTTTATAGCAACTTTTTAAAATTATAAGAACAAAATTTAATAGCTGTTACTATTTTTTGGCCTTTGTCCCACTATTATTTTAGGCTTTGTCCAGATTTCTGCATCTGATGTTCTGCAGTATGAAACTTAACCATTATTGTATGAGATATGAAAATCAGTGTCCCACTTTTCCTGTCCCTTTTACCATCAATTTATTAAGATGATGCCTCCTGAACCAATAAGCAGTTGTATTGTCTCTGAAACTATATACTTTAAACTCTCACTGTTCTGATGGAAGGCTTTTCTACAAATGCCATTACATTATTTTTTTACTGGGAGGGTAAGTTTGCATCACATTGCATCTGATGTCTATTCCTCTAGTGTCTGTTTTAATAGAACCAGCTCCTTTGTTTTCCTGTAAGGTACAGCACATATTCTATTCATATTTCAGGTTTTTATGTTTTTGCTTTATTTTCTAGGCTGGTGTTGTTCTCATTCTTTGTAAAGGATATGGTTTGAATTTCTTGTCTCCGGTTGCCTTTCCAGAAATATGCAAACAAGATGGCTTTCCTTTACTGCTTCCTCATATGCTAAAAGTACCTACAGTTCTTTTGATCATTTCCTTATCTCCATCTGTAAAGCACTCTGCATGGGTTATAAACTGATATGAGTCACTGTGCCGATCATTCCTCAAGCCTTATCAGGCATGATCTCTTCAATGTTACTCCACCTTGGAGATCAACCATGCTGCAGTTATTCATCCTTTACAAAGAAGGCAAATCTGATTTTCTTTAAACTAGTATTAATGAGAGAAGATGATCTCTGAGACTAGCTCTGCAGTTTCAGTTTGTTACTCTTTCACTATGGATTCCATTTACTTTCAGAACAAAGCACTGATAAAGATGAGATGTGCTAACAACATGTGCGGAACATTTTGCTGTGTGTCAAAAACCTTTCAGAGATAGAAAAAAAAGACAGTTCAGAGACAGGCACCTGCAATAATTTAGATGGCAGAAGGCTTGGGAAACAAGGTTAAGAAGGTGTGTAAAACTGAATAGGACATTTATAGGGTTTTTGTATTAGAATAGATGCATTCAAGACAGACGTCAAGTCAGAAGTTCAGACGTTATGGGATGCAGGCACTCAGAAAACAGTTCTGATTTCAGAGTTCAGAGACACAATGAACAGAACATTTTTTTCAGTTCTGCAGTTATAGAAGAACAGTTTGTTTTAGTCTTAAGAACAACAGAAGTTTGAATATTCATTTTGCAATCTTCAGTTATAAACATTTCTGTTTGATTCAATTCATTAGTGATGGCATTCAAGATTGTATCAGTAATTTATGACTATATCAACCTCCACTGTATGGTGCTTTTATGACTACATAATAAACTGCATTTATCAGACAATTAGTGAATCAAGACTTCTATTTTGAAATTGTATAGAAAAGAGGAACTATAAGATAGTGCACTCATCCATACAGTTCCAGACATTACAGATAAAGCCATTTGGTTAATTTCTATCACATGGTGATTCCCATTATGGCACTGCTCTGGAGCCTAGTAGTTTCACCCACCCCTAATTTCCATACTGCCTTTGGTGCCAATAAGGCATTTACATTTAAAATAATGCCTGGTGTCTAGTGTTCCCCCTCCCCTGATTCCTATATTGATCCCAATGTCATTTAGGTACATAAATTTGGAGTTATCCTTGGTGTCTACTGTTTCCTTACACCCACAGACCCTGTACCAATGCTGGTGATTTTAAGGCACTTTCATTAACAATAATCTTTAGAGTAATCATTGCTGTACCAATGCTGGTATCATTAAGGCACTTTCATTTAGAGTAATCCTTAGTGTACCGATGCTGGTGTCATTGAGGTGCTTTCATTAAGAGTAATCCTTTGTGTAGCAATGCTGGCATTATTAAGGCACTTAAGTTTAAAGTCTCCTTGGTGTTTAGTGGCTACCCCACCCCCAATCCCCATACTGTTGTCGGTGCTGTTAAGGCACTTTTAGTTATAAAATGCTTAGTGTCTAGTGTTTCTCCTACCCCTCATTCCACATACTGATGCCACTGCCATTTAGGCACTTAGGTTGAATGTATCCCTGGTGTCTACTGCTCCCTCTCTTCAATTCCCATAGCAGCATCCTGGATGGTAGTTGTACACAGCCTTTTGGTCACATTCAGTACTACAGTATATGGTGGGCAGCTATGCTGATCTACACAGCCAGGCCATTTCTTGAATCACTTGGTGTGCACGTCTTCCTGAAGGTTGTTCTCAAGAGAGAGCAGAAGGCTACTTAATATATGGCTCCACCTGGACTGCTTCACTGGCATTTCTGCATGGCTATGGGACCAGCCCTAAGCAGTTCTACAAGTCTTCATGCTAGAGCACAATGCAGTACCATGTTAGGGCAATTGCTGAATAGCAAAAATGTACCACAATGTGTACATAGAGATATACATGACACAGTACTTTCCTGAATCTCCCCAGGTGCCAATGGCAGCAGTAATTTTGTTATATAGTATGTATTTTACAAATCTCAAATACAAAAATAAATACGTTTGCACTAACTGCCAGATGGATGATAACACTATTTGTTTTGCATCATTTGCCAGTTTTAATGCTATTTATTACTGCTTTCATAAGAATCAAACAGGTCTACACCTCTAATCCTGCTCCCTGACTTTGGACACACAGACATTACAAACCACGCATTACCTGCATCATGGAGGAACATCTATCCAGCTGTATGGTAAAAACATTTTTTTCAGCTGAGATAGATAATTGTCACTGTTGATATGAAACCCCAATGTTATGTGCAAAAATATGAAAAATGGGATGCAGGTGGATGGATGGATGGAATATTTTGAAGTGTATTGCTAAATATCTAAATTAGTCTCTCAGTATCTAGTTTGCAGACAGTGTCAGGCTGATGCTTTTTACAGTAGTCTGTTTTTATGTTGTACTAATGTGAGCTATTCTTGTGTGGGATTCAGGGTCATGAGACACATGCTACATTGGCCTTGTGATTATTGCCTTATAACAGTATATTTCAAATCTAGATACCATTTTATAGCCTGCTAATGCACTCCTCCATACCCACCCTACCTCTAAAATGGATCCAATCTATGTCCTATTCCATGGCATGCTAATGCACCCTCCATAACCACACTACCTCTAAAATGGATCTAATCTAGGTCCTATTCCATGGCATGCTAATGCACCCCACTATACCTACCTTACCTCTAAAATGGATCTAATCTAGGTCCTATTCCATTGCAAGCTAATGCATCACTCTAGACCCACCCTACTTCTAAAATGGATCTTATCCAGGTCCCATTCCATGGCCTTCTAATGCACCCCTCCATACCCACCCTACCTCTAAAAATAGATCTAATCTAGGTCCTACTGTATGGCATGCTAATGCACCCCTACTTACCCACCCTACCTCTAAAATGCATCTAATCTAGGTCCTATTCCATGGCATGCTAATGGACCCCTCTGTATCCACCTAACCTCTAAAATAGATCTAATCTAGGTTCTATTGCATGGCATGCTAATGCACCCCTCCATACCCACCCTGCCTCTAAAATGGATCCATGACATGTTAATGCACCCCTCTATACCCACCCTCCCTCTAAAATGGGTTGACAATACTGATATTACTGTTTTGATCAGCAAGATATTGTAAGTGTTCACTGTTCAAGCTGACAGCTTTTGGAAATAGGAGGAAGAAAATGTAATATAAACCTTCTAATTAAATTACTCATTACTAAACAAATTCATCTTTGAAATGTAAAATTGTATCATCTCTCTCAATTCAGGCAAAAAACTGTTAGGGATGGTATATATATCAGCTTTTCCAATGTCTACATTTGATATTGTATTTGTAAAGCACATTAATATGAATTAAAAACCATTAAAAAAAGTATTTCTTTCTTTCCTGGAAAAAATATATACACTGATGTAAGGGTAAGGCAGTAACAGGAGCAGGCTTCCTGATTCTCATAGTAATAGCCTTACAGGTTCATATGTAAATACTAGGCTAGCTGCCCTTGGTGGACAGTTAAAGCCTAGCCAGTTTCTATTTTTGTGTTCAAAATAAGCTATCCCATTTGGTCATGAAAAGGGAAAGGTTAATGCCATTCAAAAAAGTATGATATATGTTAGGAACACATCTAGATCTAAAAATCTGACAAACCCTAGCAAATGTATGCCATGATAGCATATTACACAGAAAGAAGATGATTTTAGAGATAACACAAAGAATTTTAGGTAATAGTTGTATCAATTACTTTTTACAGTAACATTCAATGACATTACAGTAGCAGCTATCTGATATGAGAGCCACATCTGTGCTACACATGAATTCAGCCTGGGCTACAATCTAGCTGCTCAAGATTTGCTTAGCAGCCTATCACTGAAGGAGCTGAAATATGGAGGATGAATGATAAGGTTATACTTGTTCACCTTATGCAGAAAGGAGAATGAAGGATATGAGATTGTGAACACGACCACTTCAACTGTCTGGTGAGACCAGCAGCCTGAACAAGTATCAGTCACTAAGCAACATGGTAAGCAGGGCCAAAGAGTAGCACACTATTCCAAGGGGAAGAGGGGTCTAACCCCTTAGCACATTACAGTGCATGTCTACATTGGGTACTGTACTAGGAACGTATAAAAGGAAGGTAAGGCTAACTCATGCCAGCTACTTCATTAGTAGGTTGTGGTATGATGGCCTTATTTGACCTTGCTCCCCACTTCAGCTGCAGAGCAATTCAGTACCAGTGGCTGTAACAGTTTCTTCTATGAGGAGAAAGGACTTCATCAATTAAAGGACATTGGTAGGATGCATCCCATTATGCTGGTCTCACAGAGATAAGCTGGTTACAAAAAAAAAAAAATAAT
This sequence comes from Protopterus annectens, assembly GCF_019279795.1. Classification (NCBI taxonomy): domain Eukaryota; kingdom Metazoa; phylum Chordata; order Ceratodontiformes; family Protopteridae; genus Protopterus; species Protopterus annectens. The sequence goes on along the minus strand of NC_056743.1, from coordinate 1,144,813,799 downwards.
TAATAAAAAAATCCAAACCAAAACTAATATAGTCACCAGGTAAGCTTTTTCACATAATCGATACAAATCTCAGATACCAGGATATGTTAGATGTCTGAACTATACTTGTGGTGCATCTGTTTAAACAGGCCTGTCTTGATATACCCAGTCTGTGATCCAGTATACTTGAAGGCAAAATGTGAACATAATTTTATTTATCAGGCATAAAAAGACAAGACAATACTAAATGAAAAAAGCCCAATAGCAACCAAAATACCTCTGCAAACATGCTAAGAGCAGACAAAAATCCAGAAAAATGCTGAGGTAAGTCTCCAGTGTCCAAATCAAGGAAAAAATGCAGTCTTCAGTCGTAGAATAAAAGGTATAAGAAGTCTTCTTTATTGTTACACAAGAGCTTTCACATAGGTTCATAGGTTCATAGGTTCATACTAGGCTATCTGCCCTAGGGCATTTATAAGCCTAGCCAGAGTGTGCATGGCTTTCGCCACCCCTTAGGTTGAAGAATACTATACCCAGTAGTTAGTTAGCTGTGCCTCTGTCTAGTAGTGACACAGAGATGATACCCGGGGTAAACCTACGATCTCCCATCCACTGGTCAAGATTTCTCTTGAATAGAGCCAGTGAGGAGCTCTGCCTCACATTGACCGGGATTTTGTTCCACAACATAGGGAGTCTCTGAGTGATGAATCTGTCCCTCCAGCACGTCCTATTTATATCCATGTTGAGGTTTAAGTCTCTTGCTCTTGTGGATCTGGTGGATTTGGATTTTTTGAGGTGGAGCATGTCCATTAATTCCGGGTTGGACATGGCTTTGTATGTCAGGCACAGATCACCTCTGAGCAGACGGCATGCGATTGAATAGAGCTGGAGTTTCTTCAGTCGGGCAGCATATGACATGTTTTTGAGCCACTTTATCCTTTTGGTGAGGAACTTTTGGGGTCTTTGCAATTGCTGCAGGTGTCGGGTAAGATACATTCCGAATGGGGCATTGTATTCAATCATTGGTCGAATAAGTGAAGAGTACAGGGGAACAATGACCTCCCTTGATCTGGATGTGAATCCCTTCATGATCAGGTGGGCAATGTAGAAGGTTTTTCTAACCACCTTGGCAACATGAGTGTCGAAAGAGAGGTTACTGTCTACTTGGGTCCCTAGGTCCCTGATTACCTCTTCCATGCTTAATGGATTGCCACCTATGTGATAGTTAGGGGTTACCTTGTTTTTCCCAAAGGATATGACTATACACTTTTTGGCGTTCAGCCTCAGGCCATGGCTCTGGCACGAGTTATCCGTTTCTATGAGACCTCTTTGGAGGATATCTGTGTCTGATGGATTCTCAACTATGGCGCACAGTTTGCAGTCATCTGCAAACTTTGTCAGCCATAATCCTCCTATGTTTGTCTGTACTTCTGAGAAATAGATGCCGAACAAGAGGGGGCCCAGGACTGAGCCCTGTGGGACACCGCTTGTGACCGGCTTGGAGTCTGACATGGCACCAGCAACTCTGACCCTGTGGGTTCTGTCCTTGAGCCAGTTTGCTATCCATCTTGTGACATATGGGTTTACATTTAAGCTGATGAGCTTTTCTATGATACCCGAGTGGGGTATTGTGTCGAAAGCTTTAGCAAGGTCAAGGTAGGCTGTGTGAACTGCCTTACATCAATGGCCTTGGTGACTGTCTCAAAGAAGTCGACCAGGTTTAAGAGGCATGATCTGCCCTTTACAAAGCCGAATTGGGTAGGATCCAACGTCTGTAGGTCCCCAATGTCTTTATTTATGAGTTCCATTATGATCCTCTCCATAGCTTTGCAGACCAGGCTTGTTAAGCTTATGGGGCGGTAATTACCAGGGTCTGTAGAGGCACCGCCTTTGTGGAGTGGGACCACAGTTGCCGTATGCCACTCTTTGGGTACGTATCCTGTGGTAAGGCTGAGGTTAAATAGTAGCCTTATGTGCGTGTTTAGTTCATCCTTAAGTTCATGTAGCACACAGCCGGGGACACCATCCGGTCACATTGATGCTGTGTTTTTAGCTTTAGAGAGAGCAGCTCTCACTGGGGCATCTGAAATGTCTGGGAGGCTACACTCTACCGGTATAGATATTTCTCCTTTTGGGGGGGGATTTGCACTGAACCTGTCTGCCAGTATGTTGGCAATGTTTGTGGGTTCAGTAATTTTTGTATCATTTTGGACTAATTCTGAGCATATCTGGGAGTTCCCACCCAGGTTTCTGACATAGCTAAAGAAGGCCTTGTGATTGTCTTTTGAGTCCTTGGTGATTTTTCTCTCAAAGTTGGCCTTGGAAGATTTAATGAGTGAGTGTAGTTTTTTACTAGTGTTGATTAGGGATGTCTTCCCTTTTAGGGATTTTGTTCTATCTTGTAGTAGCTTTCTCCTTTTGTTGTAAAGTTTGTTTATGGCTGGGGTCCACCAGACCGGGCGCTTGCCTTTGGTGGAAGGGTCTTGATTTTATTTGGGATTGCTTGATCCATGCAATCCTGGAGGTGCTCGTAGAAGGCTTTTGTAAGGGATTCAGTAGCGTGGGTTGTGGTTTCCACTAGCTCGGGGGCCTTGAAGGATATCACACCCATCTTAAGAAGTGTGAAGTTGGCTTTTGAGAAGTTCTTCACTGTGGTCTTTTTTGTTTGGGGTGGGGGAGGGATGTGGATCTCCAGTGTGATTAGTTTATGGTCCGATCTCACCAATGAGGGGTATACTTCCGGTGTGGAGCATTTTGTCCCCATATTTGTGATGATCAGGTCTAGTATATTTTCCCCTCTTGTGGGAATGGTGACAAGCTGTTCCATAGCATTGGAGTTTATGAACTCTAGGAACCTTTGGGCTAGGGTATTGGGGCTTGAGTAATGTTCCCAGTCTATGTTTGGGTAGTTGAAGTCACCCAGTATGATGGTGTTTGGAGAGACATTTATACTCTCCAGTGTCTTCAGGAAAGCTGTGTGGGATTCCTGAGTTTGAGAGGGTGATCTGTAGCATGCTACAAACTGTAGGGCAGCTTTGCCTATGGTTACTTGCACCTGGATGGTCTCTGATGCTTCATGCATTGCCACCAACCTGGAGGTGTGGGTATCCTTGATGAATATGGATACACCCCCTCCTTTTGTGGTACGGTCCGGGTTTTGGGGCCGGAACGCATGATATGAGGTAAAACCTGATAGTGCCGGGGTGCTCTCAGGAGCCTTGAACCAGGTTTCAGTCACCGCACAGACATTGATGTTCTCCATACTGAGGAGGGCTTCGAGGGCGTGCATCTTGAGATTTAGACTTCTGGCGTTGAGCAGCTTTACCCTTAGTTTTTTTCCATTATTGTTTTCTAGGGCGGAAGGTTTAGAATTTGAGCCTTGCCTAAAAAAGGCACTATGGGGGTGGCAAGAGCCTTGGCCAATATCCGGAAACCTAGAGGTGACAGGTGCAAGCCGTCCCTTGCGAAGCATCGTGGCTTGTCAAGCATGTCATCCCAGGCAGACAGACATTGGATCCCCTTAGAATGACACCAGAAGTTTAGCCAATTATTAAAACTGATCATTTTGTCTCTGTACTGTGGCATCATTCTTGGTGAGGGTAGGATACTGCTCAGGGTCAGGGTCATACCAGCCTGGGCTACATAATCTGAGAGCTCCTCAATGTCTCTTTTCATGTAGTCCAGGGAGGTACGTCTCAGGTCGTTCACACCAGCATGGACAATGACTGAGTCATACTTGTACCAGCTGTGGAGTGACCTGAGTGCTTGCGTTATGTGGCGGATTCTAGCACCCGACAGGCAGCTTACTGTGACCCTCTACTTGCTCAGTCTGGTGAGTGGGACGTCAGTGTGTCTGCCTATGGAGTCACCTATGACAAGTGCGTCTGGCATTGTGTTTGGCCTTAAGGGCTGTGATTGATTTGCACACTGACTTTGTGATCTATGTGTTATTTGTGTTTTGTCATGAGGTGGCAGTTGTTTGGGTGTCTGCTTTGGAGGCCTCTGCTATTTAGGTAGATTTTTGAGCAGTGCCTCCGCATATGTCTTTGTGTGTTTATGTGTTTGATTTGTAGTTGTGATAGTTCTATGTGACACTGGGTGTGTGTGGTTACCTTCTCCTCCTGTCTGGTCTTGCCAGTCCTGAGTTGAGAGAGCTCAGCCTCCAGTTTGGCTATATAGTTGCATCTCTCGCATGTATTTGTGTTTTGTGGGAGGAAGAGAGGGTTGTCTGTGTACATGTGGCAATTGTAACATTGCCTCAATATTCCCAGATACACCAGCTGGACAGGAGAGGACGCCAGCAACTGACCCTTCGACATGCTAGAAGAAATTAGAAGTTTGAGGTGTAACTGAATTAAAGAGGACTTATAGGGAAGTGGGTACTCAAAGGGGGATTTAAGCTAGTGAAGTACTTTGTATAATATAGAAATGCTTAACCTGACAAAAAAAATGCTTTAGGAACAAGTGCTGAGCTTTTCAGACAAAAAAAATGCTTTAGGAACAAGTGCTGAGCTTTTCAGATAAAGGATAGACTGTATAGATTACAAGTAGAGAGGTTCTAAGGGAAAAAATGAAGAGCACACTTAACGGAGCCAGAAATAGTTTAACCGCCGCTGCCCGATGGTGCTCTAGTGGCAACTCCACACTAAATCTCGCTAAAGCACGCTAAAGCGTGCTTTATAGCAGGGGGCTGGAAAAAGCAGGAAATGACCCAAAATGGCCAATAAACTACAAGTTCTGGCTGGAACCACTACCTTAAGGACAAACAGGCTGCTCAGTGCTCCCCACTCCCACTGGTGAGCAAAGAAACTTCCCTTCGACCAAATAAGGAATAGAATAGCACAGGAACCAAGACAAAGCCCAGGGATCAGCAAAATCTGATGACTGGACTAAACCTGTTAGTAAAGCAGGAAAATAAGATATTTTTTTGTTTGTTTCTAGTTTTTTTCATAGAGGCAGGCAGAAAACACAATAAATGCTTTGAATTTCGATTAAATGCTATCATAAAGCTAGCACACTAGAGTGTAGTAGCTTACAGTTAAAGTTTAAGCAAAACAAACTTAGAAGTGCAACACAGTAACTTTAGCTCACAAAAACAGTAAAAATAGGTAACAGAGCTTTTAAATAGGCAAAAACAGTGGTCGAAATGCACAAAAAATCAAAAAAGCACAGAAAAAATACTTAAATCTGGAAAAGTTGCTCTTTTAGCTCTCTGCTGCTTGTGGAACTCTGCTGGACACCACGAGGAGCTGTGCTGAGTTCTCTACAAGCCAGAAAAGCCCGCCAAAGCGTGCTTTATAGCAGGGGGCTGGAAAAAGCAGGAAATGACCCAAAATGGCCAATAAACTACAAGTTTCTGGCTGGAACCACTCCCTTAAGGACAAACAGGCTGCTCAGTGCTCCCCACACCCACTGGTGAGAAAAGAAACTTCCCTTCGACCAAATAAGGAATAGAATAGCACAGGAACCAAGACAAAGCCCAGGGATCAGCAAAATCTGATGACTGGACTAAACTAGTTAGTAAAGCAGGAAAATAAGATATTTTTTTTGTTTTTTTCTAGTTTTTTTCACAGAGGCAGGCAGAAAACACAATAAATGCTTTGAATTTCGATTAAATGCTATCAAAAAGCTAGCACACTAGAGTGTAGTAGCTTACAGTTAAAGTTTAAGCAAAACAAACTTAGAAGTGCAACACAGTAACTTTAGCTCAGAAAAACAGTAAAAATAGGTAACAGAGCTTTTAAATAGGCAAAAACAGTGGTCGAAATGCACAAAAAAATCGAAAAAGCACAGAAAAAAAATACTTAAATCTGGAAAAGTTGCTCTTTTAGCTCTCTGCTGCTTGTGGAACTCTGCTGGACACCACGAGGAGCTGTGCTGAGTTCTCTACAAGCCAGAAAAGCCCGCCAAAGCGTGCTTTATAGCAGGGGGCTGGAAAAAGCAGGAAATGACCCAAAATGGCCAATAAACTACAAGTTCTGGCTGGAACCACTACCTTAAGGACAAACAGGCTGCTCAGTGCTCCCCACTCCCACTGGTGAGCAAAGAAACTTCCCTTCGACCAAATAAGGAATAGAATAGCACAGGAACCAAGACAAAGCCCAGGGATCAGCAAAATCTGATGACTGGACTAAACTAGTTAGTAAAGCAGGAAAATAAGATATTTTTTTGTTTTTTTCTAGTTTTTCACAGAGGCAAGCAGAAGAAAACACAATAAATGCTTTGAATTTTGATTAAATGCTATCAAAAGCTAGCACACTTGAGTGTAGTAGCTTACAGTTAAAGTTTAAGCAAAACAAACTTAGAAGTGCAACACAGTAACTTTAGCTCAGAAAAACAGTAAAAATAGGTAACAGAGCTTTTAAGTAGGCAAAAACAGTGGTTGAAATGCACAAAAATCGAAAAAGCACAGAAAAATACTTAAATCAGGAAAAGTTGCTCTTTTAGCTCTCTGCTACTTGTGGAACTCTGCTGGACACCATGAGGAGCTGTGCTGAGTTCTCTACAAGCCAGAAAAGCCCGCCAAAGCGTGCTTTATAGCAGGGGCTGGAAAAAGCAGGAAATGACCCAAAATGGCCAATAAACTACAAGTTTCTGGCTCGAACCACTACCTTAAGGACAAACAGGCTGCTCAGTGCTCCCCACTCCCACTGGTGAGCAAAGAAACTTCCCTTTGACCAAATAAGGAATAGAATAGCACAGGAACCAAGACAAAGCCCAGGGATCAGCAAAATCTGATGACTGGACTAAACCAGTTAGTAAAGCAGGAAAATAAGATATTTTTTTGTTTTTTTCTAGTTTTTTTCACAGAGGCAGGAAGAAAACACAATAAATGCTTTGAATTTCGATTAAATGCTATCATAAAGCTAGCACACTAGAGTGTAGTAGCTTACAGTTAAAGTTTAAGCAAAACAAACTTAGAAGTGCAACACAGTAATTTTAGCTCAGAAAAACAGTAAAAATAGGTAACAGAGCTTTTAAACAGGCAAAAACAGTGGTCGAAATGCACAAAGAGTCGAAAATGCACAGAAAAAAATACTTAAATCTGGAAAAGTTGCTCTTTTAGCTCTCTGCTGCTTGTGGAACTCTGCTGGACACCACGAGGAGCTGTGCTGAGTTCTCTACAAGCCAAAAAATGTGCCAAAGCGTGCTTTATAGCAGGGGGCTGGAAAAAGCAGGAAATGACCCAAAATGGCCAATAGACTACAAGTTTCTGGCTGGAACCACTCCCTTAAGGACAAACAGGCTGCTCAGTGCTCCCCACTCCCACTGGTGAGCAAAGAAACTTCCCTTCGACCAAATAAGGAATAGAATAGCACAGGAACCAAGACAAAGCCCAGGGATCAGCAAAATCTGATGACTGGACTAAACTAGTTAGTAAAGCAGGAAAATAAGATATTTTTTTTTGTTTTTTCCTAGTTTTTTTCACAGAGGCAAGCAGAAAACACAATAAATGCTTTGAATTTTGATTACATGCTATCAAAAAGCTAGCACACTAGAGTGTAGTAGCTTACAGTTAAAGTTTAAGCAAAACAAACTTAAAATGCAACACAGTAACTTTAGCTCAGAAAAACATTAAAAATAGGTAACAGAGCTTTTAAATAGGCAAAAAACAGTAGTTGAAATGCAGAAATAATCGAAAAAGCACAGAAAAAATACTTAAATCTGGAAAAGTTGCTCTTTTAGCTCTCTGCTGCTTGTGGAACTCTGCTGGACACCATGAGGAGCTGTGCTGAGTTCTCTACAAGCCAGAAAATCCCGCCAAAGAGTGCTTTATAGCAGGGGGCAGGAAAAAGCAGGAAATTACCCAAAATGGCCAATAAACTACAAGTTCTGGCTGGAACCACTACCTTAAGGACAAACAGGCTGCTCAGTGCTCCCCACTCCCACTGGTGAGCAAAGAAACTTCCCTTTGACCAAATAAGGAATAGAATAGCACAGGAACCAAGACAAAGCACAGGGATCAGCAAAATCTGATGACTGGACTAAACCAGCTAGTAAAGCAGGAAAATAAGATATTTTTTGTTTGTTTCTAGTTTTTTTCACAGAGGCAGGCAGAAAACACAATAAATGCTTTAAATTTCGATTACATGCTATCATAAAGCTAGCACACTAGAGTGTAGTAGCTTACAGTTAAAGTTTAAGCAAAACAAACTTAGAAGTGCAACACAGTAACTTTAGCTCACAAAAACAGTAAAAATAGGTAACAGAGCTTTTAAATAGGCAAAAACAGTGGTCAAAATGCACAAAAAAATCGAAAAAGCACAGAAAAAAAATACTTAAATCTGGAAAAGTTGCTCTTTTAGCTCTCTGCTGCTTGTGGAACTCTGCTGGACACCACGAGGAGCTGTGCTGAGTTCTCTACAAGCCAGAAAAGCCCGCCAAAGCGTGCTTTATAGCAGGGGGCTGGAAAAAGCAGGAAATGACCCAAAATGGCCAATAAACTACAAGTTTCTGGCTCGAACCACTCCCTTAAGGACAAACAGGCTGCTCAGTGCTCCCCACTCCCACTGGTGAGCAAAGAAACTTCCCTTCGACCAAATAAGGAATAGAATAGCACAGGAACCAAGACAAAGCCCAGGGATCAGCAAAATCTGATGACTGCACTAAACTAGTTAGTAAAGCAGGAAAATAAGATTTTTTTTTTGTTTTTTCCTAGTTTTTTTCACAGAGGCAAGCAGAAAATACAATAAATGCTTTGAATTTCAATTAAATGCTATCAAAAAGCTAGCACACTAGAGTGTAATAGCTTACAGTTAAAGTTTAAGCAAAACAAACTTAAAATGCAACACAGTAACTTTAGCTCAGAAAAACATTAAAAATAGGTAACAGAGCTTTTAAATAGGCAAAAAACAGTAGTTGAAATGCAGAAAAAATCGAAAAAGCACAGAAAAAATACTTAAATCAGGAAAAGTTGCTCTTTTAGCTCTCTGCTACTTGTGGAACTCTGCTGGACACCATGAGGAGCTGTGCTGAGTTCTCTACAAGCCAGAAAAGCCCGCCAAAGCGTGCTTTATAGCAGGGGGCTGGAAAAAGCAGGAAATTACCCAAAATGGCCAATAAACTACAAGTTCTGGCTGGAACCACTACCTTAAGGACAAACAGGCTGCTCAGTGCTCCCCACTCCCACTGGTGAGCAAAGAAACTTCCCTTTGACCAAATAAGGAATAGAATAGCACAGGAACCAAGACAAAGCCCAGGGATCAGCAAAATCTGATGACTGGACTAAACCAGTTAGTAAAGCAGGAAAATAAGATATTTTTTTGTTTTTTTCTAGTTTTTTTCACAGAGGCAGGCAGAAAACACAATAAATGCTTTGAATTTCGATTAAATGCTATCAAAAAGCTAGCACACTTGAGTGTAGTAGCTTACAGTTAAAGTTTAAGCAAAACAAACTTAGAAGTGCAACACAGTAACTTTAGCTCACAAAAACAGTAAAAATAGGTAAAAGAGCTTTTAAATAGGCAAAAACAGTGGTCGAAATGCACAAAAAATCGAAAAAGCACAGAAAAAATACTTAAATCTGGAAAAGTTGCTCTTTTAGCTCTCTGCTGCTTGTGGAACTCTGCTGGACACGACGAGGAGCTGTGCTGAGTTCTCTACAAGCCAGAAAAGCTTGCAAAAGTGTGGTTTATAGTAGGGGGCTGGAAAAAGCAGGAAATGACCCAAAATGGCCAATAAACTACAAGTTTCTGGCTGGAACCACTCCCTTAAGGACAAACAGGCTGCTCAGTGCTCCCCACACCCACTGGTGAGAAAAGAAACTTCCCTTCGACCAAATAAGGAATAGAATAGCACAGGAACCAAGACAAAGCCCAGGGATCAGCAAAATCTGATGATTGGACTAAACTAGTTAGTAAAGCAGGAAAATAAGATATTTTTTGTTTGTTTCTAGTTTTTTTCACAGAGGCAGGCAGAAAACACAATAAATGCTTTGAATTTCGATTAAATGCTATCATAAAGCTAGCACACTAGAGTGTAGTAGCTTACAGTTAAAGTTTAAGCAAAACAAACTTAGAAGTGCAACACAGTAACTTTAGCTCACAAAAACAGTAAAAATAGGTAACAGAGCTTTTAAATAGGCAAAAACAGTGGTCGAAATGCACAAAAAAATCGAAAAAGCACAGAAAAAAATACTTAAATCTGGAAAAGTTGCTCTTTTAGCTCTCTGCTGCTTGTGGAACTCTGCTGGACACCACGAGGAGCTGTGCTGAGTTCTCTACAAGCCAGAAAAGCCCGCCAAAGCGTGCTTTATAGCAGGGGGCTGGAAAAAGCAGGAAATGACCCAAATGGCCAATAAACTACAAGTTTCTGGCTGGAACCACTCCCTTAAGGACAAACAGGCTGCTCAGTGCTCCCCACTCCCACTGGTGAGCAAAGAAACTTCTTTTCGACCAAATAAGGAATAGAATAGCACAGGAACCAAGACAAAGCCCAGGGATCAGCAAAATCTGATGACTGGACTAAACTAGTTAGTAAAGTAGGAAAATAAGATATTTTTTTTTGCTTTTTTTCTAGTTTTTTTACAGAGGCAGGCAGAAAACACAATGAATGCTTTGAATTTTGATTAAATGCTATCAAAAAGCTAGCACACTTGAGTGTAGTAGCTTACAGTTAAAGTTTAAGCAAAACAAACTTAGAAGTGCAACACAGTAACTTTAGCTCAGAAAAACAGTAAAAATAGGTAACAGAGCTTTTAAATAGGCAAAAACATATTGCTTCTTCAGGTGTATACTAACCATGGTAAACCACACCTATATATATGTAACTAGTATCATCACATGACTTAATTGCCCATTTACCATTAAAGCAATAGTATCTTTTGTGAATCAGAAAGCAATGCTTAAAGCTATGTGTATATAGCACAAACAATGAAAAAGTAGATATTTAATTTAATATAATACATTCTAAACATTTAAAAATACATTTAAAAATACATTAAATATGTCTAAAAAATATTGCTGAAGCAAGATGGATAGCTATGCTGAGAGCAAATTTTGGTCATGGCCTCCATGACAGTATGCCCATTAAGCCTATTTTAAGAAAAAAGGGGGTTACATAGATAAAAAGATGGCTCTGGGTCTATGCTCATCATATATTGTTTCTCATACCATGTTTGTATATTTATGTTTTTAAGAATTTTATTAGAATAGATGTATTTCTTAGAAGCTCAACAACATAAATAAATGATAGAATGTTTTTAGACATATTTAATGCATTTTTAAATGTATTTTTAAATGTTTAGAATTTATTATATTAAATTAAATATCTACTTTTTCATTGTTTGTGCTATATACACATAGCTTTAAGCATTGCTTTCTGATTCACAAAAGATACTATTGCTTTAATGGTAAATTGGCAATTAAGTCATGTGATGATACTAGTTTTATATATATATATATATATATATATATATATATATATATATATATATAGGTGTGGTTTACCATGGTTAGTATACACCTGAAGAAGCAATATGTGAAAGCGCTTGAGTAACAATAAAGACTTTTTATACCTTTTATTCTACGACTGAAGACTGCATTTTTTCCTTGATTTGGGCACTGGAGCCTTACCTCAGCATTTTTTCTGGATAATTTTATTTATAACTGATTAGTTTCAAGATTGTTCAGTTGTTGCACAGCAGTTTTTTTGTATTTTGCATTTACATTTTTTCTTGAGCAGTCATTCATTTAGACTTTGAATGGTGTCATGTGACAATTTTAAGGTATCCTTTATGCTAAGTGGAAAGTCTAACCCAAAAATAGAAGGATGAAAGCTTGTATGAATAATATGAATAAATATGATAAACTGACTACTAAGACTATCTATTTTTCTTTGCAGTATATTATTTCTGGATGTCTGACTGTAGCTGCTGAAAAACATGACAGTGTTTGCCTGGTAAGTCAGTAGTTGTACTGCTTTTAATCTTCTCGGTTTTCCTTTTTCCAACATATTTGTGACATTCTGAAACCATGGATATTACAATGTTTGTGATATAAGCTGGAAAGGTGTGTGGCATAATTTCATCATGTTTTATTCAGTAAAGTGCACCATGAAGTGAATGCTGAAGACTTGAGTTTTAATGATAAGAAGTGAATAGTTTTGCATCACTTTATGAACTTAACACATGAACCAAACTATTCACTGTCTCATAGCTAGGCAAACTATTAACATTTTGCAACATCATTCCAAAAACTCATTGCAATGTCATCAATAGTCACAACAACAGGAGATTTATGGAAAGTACATAAAGGGTAGGTACAGAAATCAAGTACTTCTTTCCTCTATGAACAATCTTTAGTTTAATCATAAGACACATAACTTCCATCTGGCTGCAGATGAGTCAAGTTCAAAGTTTTTTCCACTCTGTATATACGTCAGCATTCTGAGGTTAATTCGTGAATATGGTATAGGAACAGTTACCTCACTTGGTAGATTTTTCCGGCCAACAGGCTTTCTAAATTCTCACATATGCTGCATATATACATACATAAGAACACACAGATTTGCTGATACAAATACACAAATGCACACATTTTTGCACAAACACAAAATTCACACATATGCACACACACACACACACACACACACACACACACACACACACACACACACACACACACACACACACACACAAAAAGAATAAAAGCATTGAAAGTAACTGTATCCAGGAAGGATATCATCGCCATATCTCCTGAAAAAATTATTCCCGTATATCCATTAATGTAGCATCTGAAATGCTCTTATAATGACTATAACTACATATAGTAATGCTAACTTGGAGCTACATCAGCTACAGGTAAGAACACAATCTGTCAGCAATGTAGACTTTATCACAACAATGTTCCACCATATAGATCAGCATGGCTGCATAATCTGAATACCTGAAAAAAAGCACTTGACAAATGATCTCATGTAAACAGCACAACAAATAACTACTAAACCAAATTGTTGCAACCTGATATCCTGGTAGAATTTTAGTTCAGAAGAAACACCTAATCTTCTAATTGCTTGGATTAGACATAGAACAGATGGCAGAAAAATAAGTAGGCTATATAAAGTTCCAAAGGATATAGAAGGTCTTAAAATGTTCCTTTTCTACATATTTTGCTGCTAAAATGTTTAAATATTTTAGATTTTCTTACCATTTCCAAGAAATAAACACGTTACCAAAATCCAAGCATATTTTAACATCCCCTAATCTGAGAGCTACAAGCCCATATTGTGTACTAACACCACATTAATTTATTAATAATAATTGTTACTCAGATTCAGTTAATCTACCTTTTCAGCTGGCACATGTGAATGATAAGAGGATATCTCACTACTGGAAAAAAAATGCCAGTGCTAATGCAGTAGCTTTCCCATCCATCTTATCATTTCAAGTATATTGCCATTAGTTATCTTACCTTGAATAGTACTTTTGTTAGTTTTATGAGTGTAGCTTTGCCAGTCAGCTTTAATAGAATACAAAAGCTCGAATTAACTTAATACATTAGGAAACATTTTTTTTTCTTGATTTTACCATCGTGGTCTAGAGTTGCAATGCTGAAGTAATTCACAGACATATGCAATAACTCTGTGAAATCACAATCTTATACCTCATGTGCAATATTAACGATCCCAAGTTAGCATTCCGTGCAATTTGAAATCTGTCTGATTTTGATCTGGGCAATATTTTGCGTACTGAATAAGACATGTAAGTGGAATAGTCTTGGTGCATGTCATTGTACTTGTTTGCCTTACTGTTGTTATTGTTGGATTAGCATTAGTATATGTGTTATTGTTGTATTAATATTATCACTATATGTTGTATGCACATTGAGTTTGAAGTAAAACAAGTTTGTTCAGTTGCACTGTTGTGCAGTCTGATAACAATAAAGTAAATTTTTACTTTGACTTTGAACAGTTATATTATATTGTTAGTAAAGGCGGAATACCATCTGGTCATTTTTATTGAAATATCTGTAACAATGAGAGAACATCAGCTATGATGTAACTCTTCTACGTTCACTCAGAATATACAAATTTGTTGAACATGCAAACATTTTCACTGATGATTACACAAAGCACTTTCACACAATGATCAGTATCAGTTACCTAACATCAAATGTAAATATTTTCAAAAATGTCAGTTAAGTGCCAAAAAATAAATTATAAAAAAAAAATACCCAAAAAATAAATTATGAATATAAACTTTCAGTACCACTCCATTTACTTGCAGTTTAACTGGAGCTTGATAGCAAATTTATTATTTAATCAATAACATGAATGTGCTCCTGGGCGGACCAACTCTTATATAAATGAACTACAGTAGGTTTACCAAATCACCATCTTGTGATCTGCATATTTTTTTCAATGCAGAAGACATAAGCCCATTACTCAGTTCCATATTTTCAGAAAAATCCTCACCCCAATTATTTGAATTATTTCTAAATCTAATAATCTAATACAGACCCATGCTCAGATGTCCTCCATTTATTTATTTTATTATTAAATGACATAAATGCACATATGCATTAAAGCTGTTATATTGATAACATCTTACAAAAGGGAAAGACTATAATGTAAACATTAAGATTCAGAATGTGGTAAACAATAAAGAAAATTAGATATAAAAGTGTCCCCCATTAATCAAAAGAAATGGTTTTCTCCAACTACCTGACATTTTTAAAATAAAAAGGAATTAAATAACAAAACTGACCCAAATCTGAACTGGAATGTCCATTCTGGGGCTACCGTTCCAAATTGCAGTTCTAACCTCTTTGTCAACATTGTTGTTAATCTAATACACTTTTGATGGAATAAGATCAAACCAAAAAGGTGTCCTTAAAACAATGCAGTGAAGTTCAATGTAAAATCAGAAAAAATGTCCCTAAGAAATATAATGAGGTCCAAGAGTGGGTTTATTTTTACCATATACAATGGGGTTAGGAGGTTATTTCCAACATCATCACAAAACTCAATATGAACTCTTTTAAGGTGAAGCTAAAACCATAAATAAATCTGTTTAGGAAAATATATAGGTCATGTAGTATTTTCATCGATACAAATTGGGTATATAACTAGTATTAATAATAAAGTTTTCTGTCCCAACTGTAGGATGTCAAACCTCTAGCTATTAACTAACATCACTGGTCATGTCCTAGAATTTACTGTACTATATTCCCAAGCTTTAACATGCTTGTTATGAATATTGAAAATACTGATTTGTAAATTTTATATTTTACATGTCATTTTAAATGTAAGGTTTTAACATTTCCTTAGTCTTAATTACTTAAGAGTTACAGATAATATTAGCTTTCTAAAACAGCAATTTTCAGACACCCATAATATCCAAAATCTGACCACTAGGTTCATAGGTCCATAGGTGTGTACTAATCTAATGGCCCTGGAGCCTTTACAAGCCTAGCCCATAGGATTACCCTGGCATTATACCACCCAACCTTAGTTCCCAGTGCCTCTGTCGAGTAAAGCCACTGGAATGATCCCTGGGGTGAATTTTCTATTTCCCATCCACTCGTCAAGATTTCTCTTGAAGAGGGCCAGTGAGGTGCTCTGCTTGACATGTATGGGAAGTCTATTCCATAGCATGGGCAGTGTCTGGGTTATGAATCTGTCCCTCCAGCATGTTCTGTTGATTGTGGTAATGAGGTTGAGGTCTCTGGAATGTGTGGTGTGGAGGGATTTGGATTTTTTAGATGTAGCATTTCTAACAGAGTTGGGTCAGACATGGCTTTGTAAGTCAAGCAGAGATCGCCTCTAAGTAGATGATATGAGAAAGAGAATAGCTGGAGTTTTTTGAGTCTGTCCATATAGGACAAATGTTTAAGGCCTAGGATCCTCTTTGTGAGGTACTTTTGTAGCCTCTCCAGTTGTTGCAGGTGTTTAGTGAGGTACATGCCAAATGGGGCATTGTACTCAGTGATTGGTCTAACAAGAGAAGAGTAGAGGGAGACAATGACTTCCTTCTTCCTGGATATAAAACCCTTAGTAATGAAATGTGCCAAATAGAAGGACTTTCTGAGCACAGTGGCAATGTGGTGATCAAAAGACAGGTTGCTGCCAACCTGTGTTCCCAGATCTCTTATAACGCCTTCTGTGTTCTGTGAACTACCATTGATGTGATAATTCATGGGAACCAGTTTTTCCCAACGGGGATAATGACCCATTTTTTGGCATTGAGCTTAAGGCCATGGTTCTGACACCAGTCATTGGCCTTTCTGTAGGATGTCAACATCACTTGTGGAGTTAATAATAGCTCCCAACTTGCAATTGTCTGGGAACTTTGTCAGCCAGAGTCGCTTCGTGTTGGCCTGGACTTCAGATAAATAGATACCAAATAGGAGAGGATCCAGGACCAAACCCTGTGGGACTCCACTCATGACTGGTCAGCAGTCTGACTTGGAGTCAGCTACTTTCACACTGTGGATTCTACCTGTGAGCCAGTTTGCAACCCACCTAGTGATATAGGGGTTGATGCCTAGCTTAGTGAGTTTTTCTAAGAGGGCTGAGAGGGGAATGATATCAATGGCCTTGGCCAGATCAAGGTAGGCTGTATGAACCACCTTGCCCTCATCCAGAGCTCTGGTGACTGACTCAAAGAAGTTGACCAAGTTGAGTAGGCATGATCTACCCTTCACAAAACCAAACTGTGTGGGATCTAGAGTGCGGAGATTCCCGATATCCTTGTTTAATAGGGCCATGACAATGAGTTCCATAGCCTTGCATATCACACTCATCAAGCTAATGGGGCAATAGTTCCCAGGGTATGTAGTCCTTCCTCCTTTTATGGAGATGGATGACTGTAGCAGTGTGCCATTCGGTAGGGACAAAGCCTGAGGTGAGGCTGTGATTGAACAGGGCACACAGGTGAGGTGCAAGTTCACTCTGTAGTTTATGTAGAACACAGCCAGAAATATTGTCAGGTACCATAGAAGCTGCATTCTTGGCCTTGGACAGTGCTGTTTTAATCTGTGCAGCAGTAATACTGGGTACCTGGCAATCTACTGACATTGTGACTGGTCTTTTCAGGGGGAGGAGTAAAGTTGGCACTGAATCTGTCAGGCAGTATATTGGCAATATCTGTTGGCTTGGTATAGGAGGTACCGTTGTGCAGTAGCTCAGAGCAAATCTGGGTATTGCTGTGGAGATGTTTTACATAACTATAGAAGGCCTTGTTGTTGTCTTTACAATCTGCTACAATTCTGTTTTCATAGCTAGCTTGAGAGAATTTGATGAGGGATCTCAACTTTTTGTTGAGTCTGATAAGGGAGTTTTTCCAGTCTTGGGACTTCAGCTTATTCGCCATCAGTTTCCTCCTTCTGTTGTAGAGTTTGTTTATGGCAGGGGACCACCAGATTGGCTTCCTTTTTTTGGAGGAGAGCATCTTGGTTCTATTGGGTATGGCGAGATCCATGCATTTGTGTACATGTTCGTACAGTGCATTGGTGTATGATTTGGCAGTCATACAACTATTCTCCATTTTAATGGGTGCTATGAAGATAGCCACCTCTGTTTTTAGGAGCCCAAAGTTAACATTGGAGAAGTTTTTCATGGTGGTTACCTTTGAAGGGAGGGAAGGAACGTGGATTTCCAAGGTGATTAGTTGCTGATCAGATCTAACCAGAGAGGAGTTGACTATTTGTGTAGAGCAATGATCGCCCATATTAGTAATGACCAGGTCAAGAAGGTTGCTACCTCTAGTGAGGGTAAGAACAAGCTGGTCCAGGGCATTGGAATTCATGAATTTCAGGAAATGTTGGGCAAGTGTATTGGTACCTGAATAGTTTTCCTAGTTAATGGAGGGGTAGTTGAAGTCATCTAGTATGGGAGTGTTCGGTTGGGCCCTAATATTTTCCAGGATGCTTAGGAACATGGATTATGAGTCTTGGGACATGGCTGGGGACCTATAGCAAGCTACAACCTAAATCACTGTCTTACCCTATGTTAGCTGCACCTGAAGTATCTCAGAAGTGTTATGTTAGGCTACCAGTCTGGAGGTGTGTGCATCCTTTGTGAACATGGAAACACCACCGCCTTTGGAGCTTCAGTCCAAGTTCTGAGGCCAAAAGGTGTGGAATGAGTTATAGCCTGGTAGCGCAGTGGTGAATTTTGCTGTCTTGAACCAGGTCTCTGTTACAGCACAAATGTCGATGTTCTCCATTTTAAGGAGTGCTTCAAGTGAGTGCATTTTGACATTTAGACTCCTAGCACTGAACAGCATGACCCAAAGATTGCTTTTGTTTGTAGCTGTTACAGTGGTAATTTGACCTTTGGAACACTGCCTAAAAAAGGCACTATAGGGGTGGCAAGAGCTTTGGCCAGTATCCGAAAGCACAGGGGTGACAGATGCAGGCCATCTCTGGCAAAGCATTGTGGTCTGGCAATCATGTCATCCCAGGCAGACAGATACTGCATCCCCTTAGAATGACACCAGAAACTTAGCCAGTTGTTGAAATCAATCATGTTCTGCTTGTACTGTGGTATCATTTTGTGTGATGGAAGGATGCTGCTCAGGGCTAGAGTCATACCCACCTGGGCTACATAATCGAAGAACTCCTCCATGCCTCTTTTCATGTAGTCCAGGGAGGTACATCTCAGGTCATTCACACTCACATGTACAATGACAGAGTTATATTTGTACCTGTTGTTGAAAGACCTGAGTGCATGTGTTATGTGGTGGATCCTGGTGCCTGACAGGCAGCCGACTGTTACTTTCTCCTTATTCAACCTAGTGAGTGGGACATCAGTGTGCCTCACTATCAAGGCAACTATGACTAATGTGTTGGGCATGCTGTTTTGCTTAGGGGCTTTGGTTGAGTGGCACACTGTTTAGAAGAGTTATGTGTCTCATTAGTGTTGTGTTGTGGTGGTCGAGTGCATTTCTGCCTTGGAGGTCTCTGCTGTTTGGGTAGATTTTTATTCAGAGCCTCCATGAAGGTGGGTGTGTGGTTTGTGTTTTTATGTGCAAGTGGTGCTGGTGTATGTTCTGGAGGGCTATGTGTTCCATGTGGTGTGGTGCAAGTGTTGACCTTCTCCTCTTGACCTGTTATGCCGGTCTTGGCTGGAAAGTGCATGGCTTCCAATTTGGATATATAAGAACATCTCTCGCAGGTCTGAGGGTTGGGAGGTAAGAGGAGTGGGTTGTCAGTGTACATGAGGCAGTTGCTACATTCCCTCAAGATGCCCAAATTCACCAGGCTAATCAGAGAAAGCACAGGGAACTCACCTTTAGACATCCCTGGAGGGGTAGCCATTAATAATAATTACTGAAAATGTTTTCTTGTAGAACGTTTAGTGCTGGTAGCACTTTTATGTACTACAATAATTGCTACAAGAAGTCTGGTAAAGTGCTTGACTAATAAGCTAGTAAAAGTGCAGGAGAGGAAAGAACTGGCAGATCTAAGGGAAAAATTGAAGAGCAGACTTTGGCACTACTCAGAATCTTACAAACAGTCCTGGATACAGCAAATCTATATCTGGACTAGACTAGTTACAGGAAAGGTGGGAAACTAGCACAGCAGCAAGCTTTTAAACCAGCTGAAAAAGTTGAAAGAGATAGAAAAACTGCCCATACAGCCAATAGACTAGAATTTCTAGGCCAGAGAGTGCTCCTCTTGTGGTAGATAGGCTACCTAGTGCTTACTACTCCCACTGATAAGCTAGAAAGCTTCCCCCAACACAGAAAGGCTTGGGGGGATCATAAGCTTACATACAGTCCTGGATACAGCAAATCTATATATGGACTAGACTAGTTACATGAAAGGCAGGAAACAAGCTTAGATTTTTTTTTACAGAAAAGCAGCTAATACAGTACTAAAAACAATTTAACTTGAGTGTGTAGCAGTATTAAAGCAAATACAGTTTAAATAAATGCAATTTATTCAAAATGTATTCTGAACTGAATTCAATTATTGTTTTATTCAACTCTGAACAGTTAAAAGTGCCAAAAAATATACTTATCAGCTGAGAAGCACACTCAGCCAGAACACAGGGAGATTCTAGCAAAGGTTTTTTTTTTTTTTTTTTTTTTTTCAGTAAAGTGGAAAGGGAGAAAGGAGGAGCAGAAGATAATTCAAGGTTAAGAAACTAAGCAGGTTGGTCTTCTCACATGCACATGTTCTCTCTGTATTATGTAGAATGAGCTAATGACAATAGACTGGGAGGATTGTCCCAGAATAAATTTACAGTAGGGGCGGGCCATTGCAAACCACCAAGTATAACAACAAGACACAGATAGGGAGGAGGGGCGGGAAACTAAATCAGTTATATGATACACTCTTTAGCAGGAAATCAGAACAAACAAACAGATGTTTAACAATTGGAGAAAATGTCCAGTCAATACCTTACACACACTGAAACTAGCTAGAAAAGATTTACAAACAGTGTGACAGTGAAAACCTATAAAATACAGTAAAACGTATGCAACAGACAATAAAAGTGCTATAAATATGTAGAATAATTAATGTCTAGTAAAATAAGCAAAA
This sequence comes from Protopterus annectens, assembly GCF_019279795.1. Taxonomy (NCBI): domain Eukaryota; kingdom Metazoa; phylum Chordata; order Ceratodontiformes; family Protopteridae; genus Protopterus; species Protopterus annectens. The sequence goes on along the minus strand of NC_056743.1, from coordinate 1,144,793,331 downwards.
AAACAGGATAATTAATTTTATATATCATAGATCAGAGTTTTGCTCAGTGCCTCTCCTCCAGTTAGCTCTGTGTGAAATGGCAGAAACACTCATAAGGTAACTTCTTATGTAAAAGAAGGTTGAAACCTGAAACAACTTAAAAAAATGCTCGAAAAAACCAATAAAGTGTTTATTCCAAGTCGTAGTCCAGGTAACCCCAATCAGCCAATGACCATAAATACTATACTCTCACTGATGTGTAAAATGGCTTTTGATAAACTAAGACAGCCTGGAAAATGTCCTCAGACACACAGCCTCTGCAAACAAACAACTAGGCCCAGAAACACAATCCTGAACATGAACAATGCTACAGCTACTACCTACACTACTTAGGCAGAAAACACTACAGAAATGTTTATCACAGCAATGAGCATTTAAATGAAAGTTTTAAACAGATAAAGGAACAAGGAGACTCTAGAGAATGCTTTTAACTGCAAACAAATCAGTTATATGATACACTCCTTGGCAGGAAATCAGAACAAACAGATGTTTAACAAATGGAGAAATTTTCCAGTTAATACCTTACACACAGTAAACTAGCTGGAAAAGATTTACAAACAGTTTGACAGTAAAATCCTTATTTATCAGGCCCTGTGAGGCAGACAATTTTAGTACAACCATGCAGATTCATTTATAGCTATAAAATACAATAAAAAGTATGCAGCAGACAATAAAAGTTCCATAAATATCTAGAATGAGCAATTAGTAAAAATAAGCAAAAAATTATATATCACAAATCAGAGTTTTGCTCAGTGCTCCTCCTCCGATTAGCTCTGTGTGAAATGAACTGGGGGAAGGAAGACAGATTTTTCAGTTATAATTTGGTGAAAATGTGCAAGAATTAACTCATAACTGTGTAATGTCTTATTTAGCTATGATTCCTACTTTGCATGAAATGTTTTAATATGATAAAATTAAGGCAAATATAACTTTTTTTCCTTAGGATGAAATGTTCTTTGCCTCAGCGGGCAAACATGATTTAGCAGTGCTTTCTGCAATATTGTACTTGTTATAGTATGACAAAACTAAATATAACAAATAACATTTGGAGCTAAAGCATAATGCTTACCATCCAGATAAAAAGATAACTTCAAGGCATGTGTGACACAAAAATTGAAGTATTGCAACAGAAACATGAGATGAGAAAAAATATATACGTTTCAACAATGTTTATTCTATCAAAAAGTGAATAATAATGCTTTAAGATTGTGACAATTATACATTTAATGCTGCTCAAAAGTTTTGGTAAGTAGTTATAAATATTTGTCCATAATTCTGACTCAAAGTAAAACCTGAAAATGTAATACAACTGACTATGCTAATGCTGTCTATTATAAAGTTTAACAATATTTAATGTATCAGAAAGTAAATAATAATGCTTTAATATTGTGAGAATTATACATTTATTTCTGCTAAAAAGTTTTGGTAATTAGTTATAAACATTTGTCTATAATTCTGAATCAAATCGAAATCTAAAAATGTAATACATTTTAATGATGTCTATTAAAGGCTGAGTGAGAAAAATTATCACTAGCTGAGCTGATCTGGATCTATTAATAACTAAACCAGCTATAGCTTGAGCTTGACCGAAAGTACTTTATTTCTATAAATGTACTGCTGTCTCAGACTCAATGGGAAAGTAATCAGGAGGAAAATTGTCACCATTTTTTTTTTTTTTGCAAAAAATATGATTCAAAACTCCATCCTGCTTCACCTGTGTTCCTCCCCCATTATTTGTGTAACTCTGATGTGAGTATATTAGAATAAGGAGGTAAAGGCTTGTTCCCACATGAGAAGTACAGGCGGTTGCTGATTTTGGTTGCATTTCTTGTGGACAGGGTTTTAGAGTAAATGGATTTTAATAAAATAACATGAAACTAAGAAAATAAGTAGGTAATACACATAACTAATTGAGGACGTTTGACTATTCTCCTGAAGCATGGTTTTCATATCTGACTAAAAGAATAGCAAAAGTAGACTGCTTTATCTTAGTTACCAATAGGAGTAGATGAGACCTATCCTACTGTAACTTGGTCAAATAGACTGTTGTATACATTTGTGACCCCAGCTTGAGTGAATTGATAGTGGACTGTGTTAAAGCTTGTAAATACTCAGTGTTATGTAAACTGCAGTTAGATATGATGATGTTTAGTTAAGGGTTAACCTTACCTGTTTTGACATTTTCTGTCATTAGTCAGAGTATACTGAAATAGGAGTCGGTCATGTCCCTCCTCATTTAACTCTATTAGTTTCACAGTCATAGAATGTTGATATTTAACATAGATCTAGTATTTACAGAACCCTTTCATGTTTTTTGGCACACACTTGTAATGCAATATATAGCTGTGGTCATTCTTTCATGGAAAGGGTGGTACATTACCTGTCATAACAGATACAAGGTAGGTGCTCCCAGTCCTTTGTTTAACTGGACAGTTCTCAGCATAGTTTTGACAAGCTGCAACTACAACACTATAATAGTTAAGGATGATAATTTGACTGGCTGTCACATATTTCTTAATACTTAATGTCCATTTTAAATATGGCAAATAACATCAACTTTTCTCAACACAGATAAGACATAGTACTAATTGATGTACATAAACAGTGGAAAGAGTTATATAAAGTGTTTGCATCAAGTGAGGCACTAGCCACTCACAAACAGGAATACAGTGTATATGCTGTAACCCTTTAACTACCAATATGACGTAATATGCAGAACAGGTATGAAAGATGAGAGATATCGAAATGTAGCTTGGACAAACAACATATGGCATACATTTATGACCCAGCTCAAGTGAATTGACAATTATCTATTTGCTAAAACATATAAGTACTGCATGTTAAATGAAATGGAGTTAGAGCTGATGAAGCTCGGTTAAGAGTGAACGTGCTCCTCTATTTATCATCTTGCAAAAAGGAAGCATCCATTTCTAAATAAATTCTAAGTGCTTGATTACTTAAAAGTATCAACTGAGCTTGTCTATAGCTTGGGGTTCTTTTTTCCCTGATAGTAAGGAGTCTCAGAAATGTCATTGCTCACAAAATATCAGTTTTCCCTGTTGTTTATTTTTTATCATTTAATATACACAACACCATTTTATTTAAAAAAATTGCTACTTTGTAATCTAAACCTGGAATAACATGAGACAGTTATTTTTATCAGTTTTCTGTCCTCCTTTATTATTGCAATATGTGCTTGCATCAGAGCTTTCAGTACTAACAATTCTGGAACAGTTAATATGTATGATTTTAGTAAATAGGAAGCTAAATCTGTAGTATATAGTTTTGTGTGTGTGTGTGTGTGTGTGTGTGTGTGTGTGTGTGTGTGTGTGTGTGTGTGTGTATGAATATCTTTATATAGACAGCCAAAAATGTTATATATATGTAGGTTTACAGATAGATACATACGTTATATCTATCTATACAAATATATATAAGAAAAAAACAGAGACACATGCACATATTTTGTCAGTAGTCATGTAGTTAATCTTTCCCAAGGGCTTTTCCCAGCTTCAGTTATTCTTTGTATTTCTATCACATTCCTGTATAGGAATTGCAAATGTGCTGCATCCTTTAGGTGATATAGAGCAACAAATAATAAATTGATCTGCCAATATCCTGTATGGTGTTCAGGTATTGTAATGCTTCTTATGTCATCTACTTACTGAGTTAACTACAGCAGGTAGGTTCCTTATACATTATAATATGGTAGCGTAATATCTGTTCTTTGTTACCTATCATTTGTTAAGCTACATTTAAACCTGTCTTATTGAGTTGGAAATATAGAGTTTTATTTCATTTGTCCAGCAGTAGTGTCTATGTTCTTATTAGATGCTGCTCTTGTTGTTCAAAGAACATAGAATCATTCATATCAACTAGTCTAAGTGAATGGGTTTTGAAAAATCTACTCTGTCTAGCTCTGAATTGACAGTCTTTTATCTTACTGACTTTTGTTGTATAAAGCTGATATAGCAGTAGCATAAACAACCTGTTAATACCATTTTATTGTGTGCCAAAATGTCACAATTGACACTACCTGTGGAGCATTTTCCCACCTGTAAAAATAACAGCACATACTTTGGGGGAATTTCATGATTGTACAGTGACACAGACATGTATACCTCCATGCACACAATGTGGTACCTTTCTCCAATTCAGACAACTGCCCTTACACATGTGCTGCACAGCCCTCTAACATGATGACTTGCAGTGCCATGAAATTTTGACTCCATGGCCATTCTGGATGTTAATGAGGCATTCCAGGGGACATACATATGCTAATTAGCCATATACTGTCTCTCCAGAACCACCACAAGGAAGACTTCTATACGACACAGTCATTCAAGAAATCACTCAGCCATGTTCATCAGTACATCCATTCCCACCATGTGAGTAATTAACATAGTGAAAAGACCATATTCAACCACCCAACATGAATGTGTATGGGGTAGGGGCATCGATAGACACTTAAGTTTACTCTTTAACATACTGTAAAGGCACTGGCAGCAGAACAGGGATTGTGTGGGGGTGGATATACTAGACACCAGGGAAAACTCATGTAGTAAAGTTCTGTAATGGCAACAACAACAGTATGGGGATCAGAGGGTATGAGAATGCACTACACCACCAGGGTTTAATAGATGCATGATGTAATGGCACTCCAACTATTATGGGGGTGTAGGGAACCATGGAATGGCAGATAGGGTAGGGAAAGATTCAGGGACTCTGGTGTGTGTGAGTGTGTGTGTGTGTGTGTGTGTGTGTGTGTGTGTGTGTGTGTTCATATTTGTGTGTGTGCGAGAGACTAACTGGGGGGAATGCCACTGCCAACTCGAGCAGCGAGCTACTAAGTCAATACAATGATGTGCACATCAACAATGATTTATACACAGGGGTAGTAAATGTGATTCACAGATATGCAAATTAGCTGGAAATGCTGTCTTCCCTCATTGCAACTAACACGTGTCTAAATTACAAATGGGTACTTCATGGGAGAAAAGTCTGTCTAACACAAGCCATACAGCTATCAACACGTGATAGGTACTTTAATGAATTCTTGGGTCTGGTTTCAATAGATTTTGAGAAACTGTAAGAATTTTAAACTAATACCTATTCAGCAAGGCTGTATTTCACATGATCAGAATGTGCACAATAAATAAATACCTTTGACACTTCATGTCCTTAGTATTAAAATCTTCTGAACTGAGTTTGTATAAACAATGCATATTTTATTATGGTTAAGTATACAACAGATGTCAATAAGTTTATTTATTTTTTTTTACTTACTTTAATCAGAGCCTGACAATGTCTTACTTGGTCTACACATTTTTGCAGCATTCTTAGTTCATCCAAATCAGTATTTAAAACTGCATTTCTCTCTCATTAGATAACAGTAACATTATTTACTTTATGCATACAATCTGAAATGCTGACAAAAAAAGACTGGTATTTAAAAAAAGGAGGAGCAGTGAGTTCAGTATAATTGCAAGCAAATTAAAATGTGAACATAATAAAAGAATTCTGTTTGCAAATCAACAAGTTTTTGTAAATAAGTAACTTAGCCTAGGAGCTAATAAACATACTGTGTGTCAGCATGCATAGGTTCATAGGGTCAGAGGAAGTTACTAGAATAATGGCTTGTACAAGCCTAGCCATGCTATACCCATGATCCCTAATCGACCATTGTTTTCATAATGAGTCTATGATCAGCACCGACTGCCCCTGTCCATGAAGGACATAGGGGCCACCAATGTAGTGAATTTATGGTCTCCCATCCAATTGTCTAGGTTGAACTTGAATAGGGCATTTTGGAGCTCTGCTTCACGTGAATTGGGAGTTTATTCCAGAGGAGCTGTGATCTCTGAGAGACATATCTGTCTCTCCAGCATGTTCTGTTAATGTCACAGACTAGGTTGAGATCCCTGGAATGAGTAAATCTTGTCCCATTTAATTTGTGGATGTGCTGCATTTTCATTAGGGTAGGGTCAGAGACTGCTCTGTATGCCAGACACAAGTCAGCTCTTAGCAACTTGTAGGATACAGAGTACAGTGACAGGGCTTTCAGTCTTTCCATGTAGTTCATGTTTTAGAAGCCTTAAATTTTCTTGTTGAGAAACCTCTTTGGTCTCACCAGCTGATGTAGGTGTCTGGTGAGGTACATGCAAAAGGGAGCATTGTACTCTATTGGTGGTCTGATGAGGGTCAAGTACAGAAGAGTTACAACATTCTTACTCTTGGATGTGGTGCCCTTACTTATGAGATATGCAATGTAGAAGGCTTTCCTAACCACTGTGGACACATGGTTTTCAAAGTTTAGATTGCTATCAATCTGTGTTCCCAAATCTTGCACCACTGGGTTTGAGCTTAGGGAGGCTGCTGTCAATATTGTAATTTGCAGGGACTTCCTTTTTACTAAAGGGGCTAATAATGCATTTTTTTTTTGTGTTTAGTTTTAGTCCATGGCTTTTGCACCAATCATTTATCTCTGTTAGCCCCTTTTGTAATATTTTAACATTGTTTGGGGACTCAATGGTTACACCCGATTTGCAATTATCAGCTAATGGCCACAGGCCATCTACTTTTACCTGGACTTCAAGGAATATATTTCAAACAGTACAGAACCCAACACAGATCCTTGTGGTATGCCACTGGTAACTGGCCTACTAGTAGAGGTGGAATCCTCAACTTTGATAGTCTGCATTCTGTGAGTGAACCAGTTGGCTAGCCATCTTGTGATGTATGGTTTAATCCCCAGCTGGGAGAGTTTCTCAATGATACCTAAGTGGGAGATTGTGACAAAAGCTTTGGCTAAGTTAAGATAGGCAGTATGTAGTGTTTTGTCCTCATCCAGGGCTTTGGTGACATTCTCAAAGAAGTCTATCAGGTTCAATAAGCATGATCTACCTTTAACGAAGCCAGACTGGGTCAGGTCAAGAGTTGGAAAGTTGACTATATCCTTGTTGATAAGATCTCTGCCTTTTTAATTTCTCCAAGTCCTTTGGATTTCTAATACCATGATGGAAATGGACTCAATTCCAAAGTCACAGTACAATTAAAGTTCATGAAATAAGTATTGTTTCAATCTTCAATCCATTATGATTCTTTCCATGGCCTTGCAGATAAGGCTGGTTAGTCTTATGGGTCTATAGTTCTCAGGGTCAGACCCCTTTGTGCAAGGGGATTATTGTTGCTGATCTCCATCCTGCTGGAACAAAGCCAGTGCTCAGGCTGAGGTTAAAGGAAGTGCCAAGTGGTTCTGCTAGGTCTTGCTTTAGATTGTGTAGTAACAAGCCTGAGATGCTATCTGGACACATAGAGGGCATGTTTTTGACCATGGAGAGAGTGGATATCACCTGCTCTTTGGAGATACTAGATAGAGGACCAGTGTAAGGTATGCTTTGAGGTATGACTGATAGGGTTAGGGGAGTGAGGTTTGCACCAAATCTGTCAGCTAGCAGGTTGGCAATTTCCTCAGGTATAGTATGAAAGGTACAATCCACTATAAGTTTGGCACATAGTTGAGCATTCCCTTTTAGATTTCAGACGTAGCTAAAGAATGCCATATGATTTATCCTTAGCTAGGGATGATAATTTAACTTTGTAACTAGCTTTATAGGACTATACAAATATCTGCCTTGCTTGTTCAAATTGTGGAGGGGATTCTTCTTCTGCTGAGTAAGTTACATCTTGTTCTTAGACATCAGTTTCTTCCTTTTTGTTATTATTTATACTTTAGGTCTATAAGGGTGGACTGTTTTTTGGGGTGACCTGGTTTTGATCTGGTCAGGTACATCTGAGTTTTCACAGTTGTTTAGGTGGTGATACAAGGCATACGTGTACTCCTCTGCATAGGAGTCATTGTCGACTGTGTTAGCAGGGGATTTGAAACTTTTTATATCATTGCCTAGTGGGCTGTAGGTTGCTTTTGAGAAACTTTTCAGTTTTTTTGCTCCTGTAGAGTTCTCAGGTCTGATCATTTCTTCAAATGAGACAGATTTATCATCTGATCTTACCACGGATGATAACATGCATGTTGGTGAGTACTAAGTCTAGGACATTTCAGCCCCTTGTTGAGGTGCAGTTTGGCTGTTCTAGGGAGTTTGTATTGACAAAGTCCAGGAACCTCGGGCCAGCATGTTTGTGCTCATGTATGCCTCCCACTTGATGGAAGGATAGTTGAAATCTCCAATGACCATAGTGTTTAGCTATATAGTGAGTGACTCTAGTAAGTTCAGATAGGTGGTGATCTTGTCTTGGATCATGATGGGGGACCTATAGCTAGCAGTGATATGGTAAGGTGTTTTACCTATAGATATTTGGACCTGGAGTAGCTCAAGAGAGCCATAATGTTTAACCAGTCTTGAGGTGTATTTGGCTTTAATGAAGATTGATACCCCCTCCACCTTTTGTTCTTTCACACTTGCTTTGTGATCTGAACATGTGGAAGATATTGTATACTTGCATGGCCAGGGTGCTCTCTGTGGTCTTGAATCATGTCTCAGTGACTCCACAGTCATCAGCATCTTCTGAGGGGAGGATTGTTTCCATGTAGTGCAGTTTCCTGTTTAGGCTCCTAGCATTAAGCAGCACAACTTGAGTTTGTCTTAAGTTAATTTTGTTTACATTGGAAATTTTAGTTGTGTTGACATTTCATAAAAAAGGCAATATGGGGGAGGCAAGCACCTTTGCCAGTATCTGAAAGCCTAAAGGAGATGGGTGAAGAACATCTCTGGCAAAGCAGCATGGTCTGTCAACCATGCCTTCCCAGGCTGACAGATACTGGATCCCCTTGGACTGACACGAGAAGCTAAGCCAGTTTTTGAAGTAAATCATTTTTTGTCTATATTGTGGCATCATCCTGGGTGAAGGTAGAATGCTGCTTAGGGCTAGGGGCATACCTGCTTGAGACACATAATCTGAGAGTTCAGTCATGCCTCTCTTCATCTAGTCTGGAGAGGTATGTCTCAAGTCATTCACCCTAACATGTATTATGACAGAGTCATAACTGCAATTGTTGTTGAGCGATTTGAGTGCATGCGTGATTTCATGGATCCTGCCATCTGACAAGCAGCTGACTGTGATCTTCTCCTTGTCTAGCCTGTTGAAGAAAACATTTGTGTGTCTCACTATGGAGTCTGCTATGACCAGGACATTTGGTTTTGAAGTGTTTTTTCTCTACAGGCTTATTTGCTGAGACAATAGTGTGTGTTTTATTATGAGCAGTGGATTCTATTTGCTTTACAGTGTGTAGAAGTAGCTTGCTCTTGGGAAGTCTCTGATCTGTTGATAGGCTCGTACTGAGTGCCTCCACATATGTGGGCTTATGTTGTTGTGACCTTGTTTTGTGTCAGAAGTGATATGTATGTGTGCTGGGAACTTGTTTGATGTCTGGTTTGTTGATACATGTGAGAATTGATTCGAAATTCATAGTGCAATTATATCTCTTACATATTGTATTTGCTTGTTTTAGGTGTAAGTGGTTGCCAGTATACATGAGGCAATTAATACTTTCAAAACACAAAACAACTAGTAAATAAAACCAATGAATGAAAAAGAAGAGTGAAAAAAAACTGGAAGCAAGATAATCTTGGTTAGTGCTTTCGTTTACCAAAAATACATAAACTTCTTCAGACAATGAAAAAACAACAAAGACATGTTTAAAAACAATTAAATGAATGGTGTCAATAATCACATAAATAAAACCCCACCCTGTTTTAAAGTCACAAGTGTTTCCAAAAAGTCCAATATATGCTATCAATGTTATAAACTGGGATCTTTTCAATTTTTTATTTATTTAATTTTTTTTTTTTTTATTTTTTTTAGGAAATGCAAAATGCAGCACAATACATCATTTATAAGGAAGAATGGAAAATTAATTCACAATGTGTAATGGTCTATATCAGAGCAGCCCCCTGCAGCCTGCATACTTTTTACTTACTTTATATACATATAATACATGTGAATGTGTTGTTGAACACACAAACACATGCTAACTAATGTGCAAGTTTTTTGAACAGGCCACTAGCAGTCAGGGCCAATGGCAAGTTTTATATATATTTTTTAAAGATGTTCTCTCAGTGTTACACCATAATTTCACAAAATTGATTTGAATCATATGCATAGTGCTGGAATGTTAATGCCACATTAGTCAGTGTGCACATGTATTTCTCACAAGAAAGCTGTAGTTGGCAGTATGCAAGAACATGCTGAAATTGTATAAAAGCTAATTAACCTGTCCAAGGGAGGTAGTGTATTAGTGTGATGATGGTTTGTGGAGTGAGAGATAGTATCACAGATGCTTCTATTTCTTTTTTCTATTTTATTTCTGTGCAGTGTACCAAACATTACCTGGAATTGATTGTTGCACAAATTAGTGTAATGTTAGCACCATGCTGAACTGCTTCGATGACTGAGAGCATCACTTTCTAAATTAGAAGATTTTGTGCCTCTTGCTTTCATTATGTCATTATTTTCGTGAACAGTGCAACTAAGAGCATACTTTGCTACATGACTTTGGACTGTAGAGAAACCAGGAACATTAGCTGTCAACAACACTACTGAGACAGATGAATTTATTCATCCATTTATTTATAGGTTCATAAGTTCATAGCTTATTACTAGGCTAATGATCACTAGGGCCCTTACAAGCCTAGCCACGTACCTGAAACCATTTGAGTCTCAAGTATTATATGTGGGAGGGCATGCTAGTAGGCAAGTTGCTAAGGATTTGTAAGGGCAATGTTAGTTAGGATAATAAATTTCTTAATTATGGCCTCAGTCCATAAGGGGCATGGGGCCTGACTGGAGATAAATTTACACCTTCCCATTCAGTTGTCAAGGAGTCACTTGACTGAGTCAGGGTGAACTCTGTTTTACATGGATGGGGAGCCTACTCCATAGTACTGGGATCCTTTGGGATGCATATCTGTCTCTCCAGCACATTTTGTGTATGTCACAGCAAAGTTCAGATCCATGAATCTAGTGTTTCTGGTGCTGCTGTTTTGTGCATGTGCAACAGATCCATCAGGGCTGTGTCTGAGGAAGCCCTGTAAGCCAGACAAAGATCCCCTTTCAGCAGCCTGTAAGAGATTGAATACAGAGACAGAACCTTTAGCCAATCAGTGAGGGAAGTATATTCATGTCCTGAATTCTCCTGGTGAGAAACCTTTGTGAGCATTCCAACTGCTGCAAGTGTCTGGTCAGATATATGCCAAACAGGGCATTGTATTCATTGACAGGTCAGATAAGGGTTGAGTAGAGTAGTACTATAACTTTCCTGGACATGGATGAAGTACCGATACCTATAAGTTGGGTGACATAGAATGATTTTATTATCTCAGCTACATGTTGGTCAGAGACCAGATTGCTGTCAAAATATGTTCCCAGATCCCTTACTGCTTGGTCAACTCTTAGGGGTGTTACATCAATGGAGTAATTATCTTAGGTTAACAGTTTCCCAAAGCACATTGTAATGCAGTTTTGGCACTGAGTTTTAGGCAATGGCTTTGGCACCAGTCATTTCTCTGTGTTGAAACCACTTACAAGATGTTTGTGTCTTGGGAAGAATCTATAATATCTACCAATTTACAGTCATCTGTAAACTTGTTGAGCCAGAGACCTTTAATGTTAGCCTTGACTTCTAAGAAGTGGATGCTAACTGGAGTGGGCACAGCATGGAATCTTGGAATACTCCACTGGTGACTGGTCTCTTGGTGGTGATGGTCTCACTGATCCTGATTTATTTGATCCTATCTGTGAGTCAGCCAGCAATCTAGCATGTTATATAAGGGTTTACACCTAGCTCAGGGAGCTTGTCAGCAATATCTGAGTGGGGTATTGTATCAAATGCCAGGTTGAAATACAGTGTATGCACTGTTTTACCTTCCTCCATTACACTGGCATCCCTCTCAAAGAAGTCGACCAGGTTAACTAGGCACGGCATTTCCTTAACAAAACTAAAATGGGATGGATCCAGTGTCTGTAGGTTGCCAAAATCCTTACTTATCATTTCCGTGATAATTTGTTCCATGGCTTTGCATATTAAGCTTGTTAGATGGATGGGTCTATAGTTCCCTGGGTCAGTTGATGGTTCGCCCTTGTGGAGAGGAATAACTGCTGTAGTTCTCCATTCACTTGGAATGTAACTTTTTTCAAGGCTGTAGTTGAAGAGTGCCTCTAGTGCTGCTGATAGTTAATGTTTTAGACTATTCAGGAAGAAAATGGGGGTGTTGTCAGGGCACATGAAGGCCATGTTTTTGGCTTTAGCATGTGCTGCCAGCACTTGTTCCCTGCTGATAGCCAAGGGAAGTTTGTTGAAGGGGACTTCACTTGGTGGAGCTGGGGGTAGGGGTGGGGGTGAAGTTTGAGATTCAATTTTCAGCAAATAGATTTGCTATGTCACCCTGACTGGTGTAGGTGGTGCTGTTCACAACCAGTTCAGCACACTGTTATGTGTTTCTTCTAAGGTTTTTAGACATAACTGAAGAACATCTTCAGATTGCCCTTAGCCTGTGAGGCTATCCTGACCTCACAGATAGCTGCCCTTGTTGGACTTAATTATACCTCTAAGTTTCTTGCTTAGTTGTATAAGAGAGCAATTATCTTTAAGAGAGTTGTTTTTCCTAATTATGACCATGAGTTTTTTTTTTTTGTTTTTCTTTATTATACACCCTGTTTAGGTGAAAATTTTACCAGTGGGGTTTGTTTTTAATGTTTATTTTGGGATTATTTCTGGTAGGTACAGCAGCCTCTATGTAGCCATTTGCATGTTTTTATAGTGACTCTATATAATTCTGCATAGCTAGCAGTGATCTCAGGGTTGGCAGGAACCTTAAATTTTGACATACTGTCACTTAATAGGATGTAGTTTGCCTCTGAGTAGTTCTTAACTTTTACTGGTTTAGCTGGATTTTTCTGCGTTGATTTTGGGTTCAAATGAGACAGCTTTGTGATCCAACCTCACTAGTGAGGATGTGACATGGGGAGAGGGGTTGCAATGCTCTCACTTGCTGGTGAGTACCAGATCTAGAATGTTTGATCCTCTGGTCGGGGCATGCACTATCTGTTCTAGGGTGTTTATGTTAATAAAATCAAGAAGCATTGTACCTGTGAGTTTCTCAAATCAATAGAAGGGTAGTTAAAGTCACCCATGAATAGGGTGTATGGTTGGCTGGTGTGCACCTCTAGTAGGTTTTGATAGCAGTCATGAGACGCTAGGGCTAGAGATAGTGACATGTAGCTAGCCATGATACAGTGAGGGACCTTACCTATAGTGACTTGCACAGGGATGAGCTCCATAGTATCATCCTGTTTAAACAACCTGGAAATACCTTTGCCAATACCAACACTGTACAAGTCAATACCAAACATAACTAAACAAATGAAAAATCAAAATATTTTTATTGTTTGACTGTTTTATTCAAAGTGTGAAATCCTTATACTTTTACAATATTTTCACAGGGAAGGGACACACATCCCCTCAGCAGTGCCAAAGTCCCGACAGCCATACCATAGGGGGACTCAGAGGAGGAACACCCTGATGCTGTCCCTGTAGGCAGATGTAGGTGTGCCCAGTATGCCTTGGCCTTGGCAAAGAGTCAATGCATAGCACAGTGCATAGCAGATGCACTGACAACCTAGGGTCCTAGAGACTGACACCTTTCTCCGACTCACATACTCAGTAAAAAGATTGACACCAAACAACCTGTACCATACCATGTATTGGCTGTGTACTGCATGCATCAGACAGACTTGGCCCTGAAACACAGGTATCTCAACTGCTGCATCCACAAGGTAAGTCACTCTTCTTCACAACAAATGTATGGGGTACTACACTATGATAGCATATGTATGGACGTGTTGCATGTATGCAAGGAAATAGAGTGGGCTACTGGGCTACTTGCAGCGAACTAACAGGTATGTGGGACAACAGCTAGTCTGTCCAGTACTGACTCCCACATAATATGCATTAGGCCACAAAGCAGTAGCAAACCCACTGCAGTATGCAAGGGAAATTCCAAACAGTGGTGTCATAGGACAGACACATGACTGTCAATGCTATAGTCCCCTACCTCCAACACAGCAGTGTTCCCATACAACTGTAGTAACAGTATGTTTGCAAGGACATAACAGCAGAACACACAATCCCAGGGCTGTTCAAAACAACCTGGCTACATGTTCTATTTCAACAATATGCAGGAGTGAAAGTGTATGTCTGTCTGCTGTTGATAGTATGATGAACTATACCTCACTTTTTAGTGGTGTGGCTCAGTGGGTTAAGTACATTAGCAGGGTTGATGGTGTTCATGGTTTGAAGCTGGCTGTACCTACAACTTTTGCATGTGAGATAGACGGACAAACCTACAGACATTATACATGTTCTGGGCAATTTAGAAGGTGGCTAGTATAACAGCAGGTTGTAACAGGTCAGAGTAGCGGCAGGATGTAAAGGCCATCACTTAACTGTGTCAATACTTAGAACAATTCAGTGGGCACCATTTAGTAGTATATTACCAGAAAAACAGAGCTGTTTGAGGAGCAGAGCAGACATATGGGATGGAACGCTGGGCATCCTGCTAAACATATACAGTCAAAGGTGTGAGGAATGTAACCTTGTGTGTGGTGTTACATCATGTAACACGTGAAAGAAAACAAAAGCTGGATAAACGCCTGGTATACACCTCAAGCGAAAAAAATGAAAAGACCAATGGTTAGACCACAGCTGAAGATAAAAATGGAATAATCCACGTCAGGAAATAAGTCACTTGCAGCTTCACAGTAGTGCCCTTTATAAAACCAAACATTGTAACTGAGATGTAGTAGTCAAGGTAGGAAATGGTTCACTTGCAGTTTCACACCACTTTATTAAACAAGAGTAAGCGCTTTTGTGATCTAAGTAAGCTGATCGCTTCTTCAGACTCATAAAAACAGTTAAAACATTGGTATTTAAAATATGGTTCAACCAATGAAAACACATATAGAACTATGACATAGACTAATTAAAACTGCATACATCAGTACATTAATTTGCCTTATAGATTCATAGGTTCATACTAGGCTATCTGCCCTAGGGCATTTATAAGCCGAGCCAGAGTGTGTTTGGCTTTCGTCACCCATTTTAAATTTATTTTGCTATGCCCTTTTTCGAGGTTAGTATACTGTGCCTCTGTCTAACAGTGACACAGAAGTGATATATTCTGCATAAGATGAAATAAAATATACATGTAACAGACACATTTTATGTAATAATCCATATTACTTAATGTTTTAGTGGTCTGGATTTTAAAAAAGGTTTCACGGAAACAGCGTTGTTCAGTCCAGGAGACCTATCTGCCTGAAGTAGTAAAATCCATCTTTGTTCTGCTTCCTCTACTTTATTCCTTATATCACCTCCCCTCTTACTTTTATTTATTATTTCTGTTAAAAAAATGTGTATATGAATATATGAGAAATGCTAGTTTAAAAACAAAGTAGTATATAATGCATTTTATTCTATGAATCATATAACAGAAAGGATTAATTCATGTGTAAATGTAAGTAGTTTTGAAACTGCAGTGTGGCTTGAAGCAAACTGACCTCCGACCCTGGCAGATGCTAGCTTAGCAAGTTTAATGTTTATGCTTTTCACAAGTGATTATCTGCTGGGTCAGGAAATTAAATATGTGAAATAATGAAATCTTCTGCTCTTTCCTTCTGGAATGATTTGGCCTTGTATATGTGTTACTAAGATAGCATGCAGCTGGTGGGAAAGTGTTACAGTGAACAAAGATGTGTATTAGAAGACTGAATCCACTATTGTATTCAAACTGATGTGAAACCTTGAAGAAGTAACTCTACAGAAAGACATTATGTCTGACCAGGTGGATAGCAAGGCCGTATTGTTACCAGAGGAAAATTTTTTTTAAATATACAGCATCAGCAGATTTTATGAATAGAGGACTGTAAGCTAAAGTGATGTAGATGCCCTGTGACATACCACGTCAGTAAGGTGGGCCCAGCTTGAATGCAAAGACTATATAGAATTGTGTGCTTCCTGTTTCATGTTAGACAAAATTCTGTACTTGTACATTTTTTGCCTCCCGGTGTACACTAATAAACTTTTTAACCTGAACCTCCTGTGTATTGAATTCTTAATTTTATTAAACAGTTTCGTCCTTCTTAGCCCGAAATCCATCGGATAGCTGCAGATCAGAGTTTACCGGTGGTCAAATACTGTGCAGGAGAAGTTACCAAAATGGTTCTTCTTGGGTGAAAAGACCTCCGACTGAATTGTCGTTTAAAGAGGCTGGCCACTTTCTGATCTGTGGCCAAACAGCAGATCCTGGATGACTCAATACCGGAGGCTCAGGTAGGAAGATTTTGCCTTTTTTCTGTTCTAGATCGGGGACTAGGTTACAGTATATTGTTGTCAAGATTTGTTATGCAGATCAGGGACAAAAGGAAGTACTGTATATTTGGTCATAGATCAGGGTAACAGAATAGGGTAGGCAGTTATTCTAGATAAACTGTGAGAAGGAACTGAACTTCTGATATCACGTGATAAGAAGGGTTACGTAACATTTTCTTTTACCATGGGAAATCAGTGCACTAAAACATCATGAGATCCGCCCCTAACCGAAAACGCAAAATACATGCAATTACAACGTTCCGATAACATCAGGTATTATACGAAATGGGTTAACAAATATGAATTTGATGGTAAACTAGATAAAATTTCACTAGTTCAACTCCTTAAGCAACTTAAATCTGATGCGGGAGGTCAGGCAAAAAAGCAACGCCAATTAGGTATTCCTCAGGCACACAGGTGGATTGAGGAAGCAAATCGTAGAGAACAGAAGATTAAAAATTCGAAAACATTATTTTTAGACAAAGAAGATAATAACTTAGTAATAGCAACAGCTCCTCCTCCTCCCTTGCCCCCTCCTTTACCCTTTTCAGGATATGAAGCGAGTGGACAGGCTGGTCCGCCTCCGCATTATCCTGAAGTCTCAGCAAGACCACAACCGTTTGTTAGAGATCCTATTGAAACTAGGTCCAGGACACGTAAAATACATAGGGACACAGAATCATATCAAATAGAGAGAAACCTACAGGATGAGAGTGAGGAGGGGTTGGGAGGATGGCTTAATGGCTAAGGTGTTTGCCTTACAAACACAAGGTGCAGGGTTTGAGTCTCACAAGGGATAATTGGCTAGGCTTAAAATGGCTCGCAAGGGCAGTTAGCTTAGTACTAAACTATGAACTATGAACTATGAACCTATAAGAAATATGCCCACTTATAGAGGTTCCAAATCCTCAGGCAGGACAGGAAGGGCAGGACCCAACACTCTTAATATATAGACCATGGACACCGGAGGATATCTGGAAAGCTACTGAGGGAATTCCCCATCCGAAAGTTAATTTTACAACATTTTTAGAAGATTTACAAGGCATGAGGTTGAGTTACCACTTGAATGGGGAAGAAGTGGAAAAAGTAGTGAGACAAGTTATAGGTCCAGATTGGCACATGATTTGTGGCACCTGGAATCCTCGTAATGCAGAGCTCAAATCACTCCCACATAGTGACACAGAATTAGACAACAGAGTAAAAGGTCTTACAGACCGAATCTCTGAGAAATGGAAACCTTGAACAGACTGAACTTGCATTAATTAATGCATACAACAGGAAAATGAGACAATAGATTGGTACTATGCTAGATTATTGGAATGTTTTAATAATCATAGCGGTATGTCGGTTCCTGAGAACCAAACGAATGATTCCCCGTATGAACAACAATTGAAAAATGCATTTTTGAAAGGTTGCATTGCACCTATTAGTAGCTTCATTATGAAGCATATGATAGACCATCAAACAGGTAGGCTACAAGCCTTACTTGAATACGCTAGACATGCTGAAAGACATTTCAATAGCAAAAAGAAAAAGAAGGTGCAAGTATTCACTGCTGAAGATGGAGCTGAAGTATTTGTGTTACAATCAGGTAAAAAGGGCAAGAAGAATGCCCAAGGAAACAAACAGTCTGACAAATGATCAGAAGATTTTGAATAGAGGAAAAAGAGAGGTGAATGCTTCAAGTGCGGGAAAAAGGGACATCTAGCAAGGGATTGTAAGCAGAACAAAAAGGTAATTTCAGAAGATAAGGGAGATGAGGACTGACTATATGATAGTGAAGATACATCATGCGAAAGTCAGAAATCATCAGGAAAAGTTAACAGAAAACAAATGTAAATGTGATAGAAGGAGTAGAGGAAGTGCAAGTAGATATGGAGGATGATGAAAGTGAAATTTTGGACTTAGCATTATTGAGCTTAGAGCTCTACTTAGCAGATATGAAACCGGAAGTTACACTTCTGGTGGAGGGAAGGGAAGTCAAATTCCTGTGTGACTCAGGAGCATCACGGACCCTGATACACCCCTCCAAGTTACCAGAACATTCCGAATCACTTGATTATATACTGGTAAAAGCTGCAAACGGCAAAGAACAAGGCAGGAAACCACTGGATAAACACTTTATATAAGTAAAGCTTTTGGATACAATCCTTTCTCAATACAAAAGCTGCAAACGGACAACTATACAGGGAACCACTTTCCCATGATATAGCAATAACTGACCCTGTTTCAGGTATGACCCAGAGAAGTAAAATTGTCATTTCTGCAAAGTGTCCAGTGAACCTATTGGGCAGGGACCTTATGCAGATATTTGGCATAGCAGAAGTTCCAACTGTACAAGGTATGGAGGCACAGAGACAAATGGATACCTTTGTAGTGTGATCGGAGGGTGAAACTTTTTACTGATACAGCCAGGACCTAGTCACGACTGGTCCAGGGACAGTAACTGAGGAACTGATGAACATAGCCATCAGTAAAGCCCCCTCCCTTGACACTGATCGACAGCATTTGTTACACTGTACTCTATACTACTGTACTACACCGGGACCTGATAAAGAGTACGAGCAAGAATTGTTCAGAAATTGTGCAACTAGATTAGTATTGCGTACTTTGTACTGGGATACTGAGGGGAACAGTGTAGTTAGCTGTTCATTACCTCAAGAATTCCTTGCACTGTACAGATCTAATCGATTGCCACATGTCAGCTTGACAAAGAATAAAAATGTAAAATGGGCAGACTTAGGAGAAAAGGTGACAAGATGGGAGAAACAGGCTGATTTAGAACTGTCAGAACAAGGATTACAGAAACAAAAACTGAATTGGTTGACACAGACACATCCAGCTGTTCACTTGCAATCTAGCGAGGACAGCTGATTAGCATTTCTATTAGAAGAAGAAGAAAAGGCCTTATGTGAAATTCCAATGACTCTTTGGTCAACAGGCAAGTCAGATGTAGGACTTATTTGAACAGCAGGACCAGTTACAATTACCCCAAAGTCAACATTTAGACCACAGAAAAGACAATACCCTTTGAGAAAGGATGCAGAAATAGGAATCAAGCCTATAATAGCAGCATTACTCAAAGAAGGAGTACTGGTAGAATCTCCTGATTCACCATGTAATACACCCCTATTTCCTGTTAAGAAAGCAAATGGGGAATGGCGGATGGTACAAGATTTACAAGCTGTGAATAATGCAGTAATACCTAGAGCACCTACGGTGCCAGACCCACATACTTTGTTAAACGATTTAAAACCGCAACAGAAGTATTTCTCTGTGGTAGATATCAGCAATGCTTTCTTCTCGATATCTATACATCCTGATAGTAAATATTGGTTTGCATTTACATTTCAGGGGAAAAGGTATACATATAGTCGACTACCACAGGGATATTGTGAGAGCCCAACAATATTTACACAAGAAATGGCTAGCATCCTGGCAGAGTTTACCCCACCGGGAGGTAGTCAGATTCTACTTTATGTGGATGACATCTTGCTAGCAGCCCCCACCCAGCAAAAATGCAGGGAGGATACTGTAGAGTTATTGAATTTTTAGCAACACAAGGACACAAAGTAAACAAAAATAAGTTACAACTTTGGAAAAAGCAAGTTAGATACCTAGGATATGCGATATCCAATGAAGGTAGAATATTAGACGAAGAAAGAAAAACAGCAATTTTGCAAGCACCCAAACCAGTAACCAAGAAGGAAATGTCTTTCTTAGGTACAACTAATTTCTGTCGGAGCTGGATACCAAATTATGCTTTGGAATCTGCTCCACTGACTGACTTGATATATAAGACACCAATGGCAGCACAAGATATTTTACAATGGACACCTGAAGCAGAAATGGCTTTCTGAACGTTGAAGCAGTTGATAGCTTCTTCATTAGTTTTAGGACTCCCAAATTATCACAAATGGTTCTTTCAGACCGTAGATTGCAAGCAAGGATATATGACGTCAGTGCTGACGCAACAACACGGGGACAAGCAACGCCCCATAGCCTATTATTCATCACAGTTAGACCCAGTGGCATGATCTTTGCCTCACTGTGTACAGGCAGTAGTTGCAGCTGCAATGGCAGTACAGGCTTCAGCCTCAGTGGTGTTATTCCACCCTCTCACATTGAGAGTGCCTCATGCAGTCGCAATAATTTTACTGCAAGAAAAAGTAGCATACCTCTCTCCTGCTAGACATCTTTCATGTATGACTATACTGCTGAGCCAACCTCATATGACAATTGAATGATGTATGACATTAAATCCATCAACATTACTTCCAACTCCTGCGGATGGCACACCACACAGCTGCCTGCAGGAAATTGAACAGTTAGCCTTGCCTAGACAAGATCTCACAGATATGCCCTTGGATAATGCCGAGGTGACATATTACGTGGACGGCTCATGCAGAAGGAGCCCTACAGGAAAGAATCTAGTAGGGTATGCAGTAGTTACAGACACTGAAATTCTAGAAGCCCAATCCTTACCACATAACTTATCTGCACAAGCAGCAGAATTGATAGCGTTGACGCGGGCATGTACTTTAGCAAAAGACAAGTGTGTAAACATATATACTGATAGTCAGTATGCTTTTTCTACAGTACATGTATTTGCGCAGCAATGGAAAAATAGAGGATTGATAACATCTAGTGGAAAACCTATTAATCATGCGCAATTTATTTTGGAATTATTAGAATCTATTCAGTTACCTACCAAAGTAGCTATTTGTAAATGTGTAGCTCATACAAAACAACAGGATAAGATTTTGAAAGGTAATGCACGAGCTGATGCAGCTGCAAAGCAAGCAGCCTCAGACTCAGAAACTTTACTTTTGAATGAGGAATTACAACCCTCTGAGATTTTAGATTTAGACATGTTAAAAACAATGCAGACGCTTACTACAAAAGCAGAAAAGCAAAAATGGGAAAAACAAGGTGCAATTTTTGAAAATGGACTGTACATTTCCAAAGAAAGAAAACTGATATTGCCATCTAATTTATTTAGATATGCAGCTTTGTTGAGTTATGGGCAATGCCATGTCTCAACAGGGGGGATGGTACAGTTAGTAAACCGAATATTCCAAACATATGGATTCACAAACTATACAAAAAAATTTTGTGCAGCTTGTTATACTTGTAACAAGCACCATGCACAAGGGGCATTTAAAACCAAGCAAGGAAGTTTTCCTATGCCACCATATCCGTTCCATACTATTTGTATGGATTTCATAGAATTGAGTAAGTATGAAGGGAAGAAATACTGTTTAGTTATTGTAGATATGTTTTCTAAATGGGTAGAAGCTTTTCCAACCAAAAATCCGAATGCAGCAACATTGGCGAATGCCATGATAAAAGAAGTAATCCCTAGATTTTGCATTCCGGAAAGGATTTATAGTGACAGCGGCACACATTTTGTGAACCAGACAATCCAGCAACTTGGGAGATTTTTTGGTATCTCCTTAAAGAACCATTACGCCTACCACCCACAGTCAGCAGGACTGGTGGAAAGGTACAATGGTACCCTTAAGAATAAACTTAGGAAGTTAGTTGAGGAAACCCAAAATAATTGGATACACTGTCTGCCTTTAGCACTGCTGAGTATGACAACGTTTCCAAATGTGAAGGGTTTAACTCCCTTTGAAATGATTTTTGGGAGAGCATATTATGTGCCTCAGTGGAAAGCTCTCTCATGCCCACAGAACAAGAAGCTGACAGTTCATTAGCTAGGTATATGAGGAAACTGTTAACAAATAAATCTGTTTTGCAGTTTAACTCTTTTTCAGATAAGGAACAGACCAGACAGAAGCAGTTTTGGACCCCGGGATGTGGGTTTGGCTGAAAGTGACGAAAAGGAAGAATTGGGTGAGTCCAAAGTGGGAAGGACCATACCAGGTACTGTTGGCAACGCCTACTGCAGTCAGAGTGGCTGAGAGGACGTCTTGGGTTCATTTGCCACACTGCAAACCGGTAAAGAACTTTCAACTTGATAAAAACTTTGTGACTGATACACAACAGGACCAAGATGGCCAAAAACAAAGCGAATAGAAATTTAGATCAACCCCATAGATGTTGCATAATCATTTAGTTGAGTATACATTTATTGATTGTAATTGTGACAATTTTCCTCTTGTTGTGGTTTATCCTGCACACAACCACACAAGTGAAAGTGGGAAGGCGTGACGAAACGTCTATAGACTGGCATCCAAATTTTAACACATACCTAGCCATGAAGTGTGTATATGCAGAGACTATGAACATTTCAAATTGCTGGGTTTGTACAGCTATACCAACAGCATATGGAGGACTGATAATGTCCGCTGTCCCTTTGGGGATAAATGAGACTTGGGAGAATTTACTCTTTGATACAGGAACTGTGAGATCACAGGACAAAATAGCTTTATTTTTACCTGTCACACAAAAGGGAATTGTATGTTTTTATAAAAATGATACTCTCCAGGTGGGCTGGAGCAATTGTAATATAACCATATCTTACCGGTGTTATATTAAGAATAGTAATGGCAATATTCTTTGCAATACTAATTATGACTCATATTTGAACTCGCTGAAAATAACCATGAATGACATTTGCAAGAATCCTGTTTTGTTTAAACAATTGTCAGTTATAGATCAGAAAATGTTTCATGCAGGGTTAATGCATATTAGTACTAAAGTAGAAAACTGTTATTTTATTTGTGGGAAAAAGGCATATAAATGGTTACCTGAGAATTAGTCCGGCAGTTGTTTTTTGGGTTATATGGTTCCGGCAATAAGACATGCTACAGAATTGCCTTTGGGTAAGATACGAAACGTGAGAGAAGCAGCCCGAAAACCTGAAGGTCCAGTTGAAAAACCTGTAAATCCAGTTGGAAGGATTGAAGCTGGCTGGAAAGACCATAATACCATGAAAGACAAAAGTAAATTGACTCATATGGACTTGAGTAACAATGTTATATCTTGGGCAGGAATATTCCCAGCATATGGAGCAGTCAAATCAATCTGGGAGCTGAGGACATTGTCGAAACTTCTCGAAGTAATGAGTAATGCAACTTTTTCTGCCCTAGAACTGGTGACTGATGAACTGAATGCAATGAGAACTGTTGTGCTACAAAATCGAATGGCTCTTGACTTCACCCTAGCGGCGGGAGGTGGTACGTGCACACTTATCAAAGAAGAATGCTGTGACATGAAATTAACAACCACCTAGAGGAAATTCAGCAATTATCAGCCATGACTGAACCAGGCCTAAACCCACTCATGGACTTTTTCCAGAATCTATTTGGGGGATGGGGTTCCATCCTAATGAATATTCTGATTGCCATTTGTGTGGGTATACTCTTAATAGGAGCATGTGTTTGTTTTGGAATTCCCTGCATGAAAAGACTAATCAAATATTGTATTGATGTATCTGTTACTGAGACCTTGTATCAAGATATTGAGATTGAAAAATTGATCTCAGATGACATTTTTTCTGAAGTATAGATTGAATGACTCACCTAGCTGAAAATCCTTAGTGGAAGAGGTTGGGAGATGAAATGACACTATGCATACTTCAAAATAGAATAAAAAGTATTAATAGGAGGGAAAATGTTAGAAAAATGTGTATTTGAATATATGAGAAATGCTAGTTTAAAAACAAAGTAGTATATAATGCATTTTATTCTATTAATCATATAACAGAAAGGATTAATTCATGTGTAAATGTAAGTAGTTTTGAAACTGCAGTGTGGCTTAAAGCAAACTGACCTCCGACCCTGGCAGATGCTAGCTTAGCAAGTTTAATGTTTGTGCTTTTCACAAGTGATTATCTGCTGGGTCAGGAAATTAAATACGTGAAATAATGAAATCTTCTGCTCTTTCCTGCTGGGATGATTTGGCTTTGTATATGTGTTACTAAGATAGCATGCAGCTGGTGGGAAAGTGTTACAGTGAACAAAGATGTGTATTAGAAGATTGAATCCACTATTGTATTCGAACTGATGTGAAACCTTGAAGAAGTAACTTTACAGAAAGACATTATGTCTGACCAGGTGGATAGCAAGGCCGTATTGTTACCAGAGGAAAACTTTTTTTTAAATATACAGCATCAGCAGCTTTTATGAATAGAGGACTGTAAGCTAAAGTGATGTAGATGCCCTGTGACATACCACGTCAGTAAGGTGGGCACAGCTTGAATACAAAGACTATATAGAATTGTGTGCTTCCTGTTTCATGTTAGATAAAATTCTGTACTTGTACGTTTTTTGCCTCCTGGTGTACACTAGTAAACTTTTTAACCTGAACCTCCTGTGTATTGAATTCTTAATTTTATTTAACAATTTCTAAAACCATGAAATTAAAAATATGTTTCCTATTTTCTTCTTCCACATCTTTTGCTAAAGCACTTGTGTCTTTTTTATTTCTTATATCTCTAAGGTGTTCAAGGATACGTTCCTTTAGACACCGATTGGTTTTGCCTATATAAAAGGCATGACAGACAGTGCAGAAGCTGAAATAAACCAAATGTTGTGTTCTGCAGTCAGCATAAAAATCTGTATCAATTATAAATCCTAGTGTATGATGTTTATATGTAGATTTATTTTCTAAATAGTCACATGTTGTACAATTTCTGCAAGGAAAAGTCCCCTGCCTATCAGATAGGATCATTCTTTCATTGTTTCTGGATTTATAACAGAGTTGCCTTTTTAAGGACCTCTTATTTCTAAAAGAAAAGCTGGGTCTATCTTCTAACAATTCTCTTAAGTCAGGATCCGACAATAAAACATTCCAATTCTTCTCAAAAATATTACAGAACCTTCTGATGTCACTTGAATAAGTTATAGGGAATCTAACTTTAAAATCATGACCTTCCTTGCTTTTAACATCTTCTATAGTATTTGAGAAGAGCGGTTTACATCTCCCATCCCTATTTTCAATGGTATATTTAGAGCTTTCATTTATGTCTTTCTTACTATAACCTCTGTTTAAGAAGTCTTTCTCTAATATAGTCATTGTTTTCACAAAGCCTTCATCTGTATTATGTAAGCGGCTTATTCTAATATATTGTCCTTTCACTACATTTTTGTGTACAAATGTTGGATGTATACTAGTCTTACGTAAGATACTATTTCTCCATGTAGATTTTCTATACATCCCTGTTGTAAGTTCATCTAATGCTGTCTTCTTAACCAAAACATCTAGGAACTCAATAGAGTCCCTGGAATGTTGACTAGTGAATCTTAAAAATTCAGTGGTGCTATGTAAGTACTCCACCATCTCTTGGAACTCTTCACTAGTACCATCCCATAACAGGAAGACGTCATCTACAAAACGTATATACCATACAATTTTGCCAGCATATTTATTACTAGCACTTAATGCATGATCTTTTTCCCATGCAGCCAATGCTAAGCTGGCGTAGCTGTTAGCACAAGCCGGGCCCATTGCTACACCAACTTTCTGTAGATAAAACTTGTCATTGAATATAAAGACATTATTTTCTAGGACAATATCAAGCAACTCACATATCAAATTAATCTTAGTGCTTTGAAAAACTTGTTTCAAGGTCAGAATATCACGTATTTTCTCAATACCCCATTTATTCAGTATCACTGTGAACAGTGAAGTGACATCCATTGTCGCAAACATATAATTTCTATTAATATTCCTGGTCTTATTATATAACAGTTGCAGAAATGCCTTTGTATCCCTTAGTATAGTCTCACATGATTTTAGGACTCTTTGTAAAGTTTGTTCAATATAAATTGAGATGTCTTCTGTGGACCATCCATTAATGGATACAATAGGTCTCATAGGGGGCTGTGTGATGTCTTTGTGAATTTTAGGTAGACCATAAATAATGGGTATAGTTGGATGTTCTATCTGAAAGTTGTCAAACAATTCCTCTGATACATAATTAGTAATCAATAAGTCAAAAATATGTACAGATATCCTGTCAATTATACCTTGTACTTGTCTCTCATTTAGTTCAACATAAGTATCTGTATCATTCAAAAGTTCCATCATTTTCTTGTAATAAAAAAACTTATCCATTACTACTACACTGCCTCTCTTGGCAGCGGGCCTAATTTCAATGCTGTGAGAATCCTTTAGTTCTGACAGTGCTTCAGTTTCTGATTTACTCAAATTATAAAATCTAGGTGGAAGATTTTTAGCATGCATCTCTCTAATTTCATGCTCACACACATTAGTGAAAGTTTAAACTGTGGGATGTATCTTGGGTACAAAGGCACTAGGTTGTTTAAACCTATTATCAAATGCATTTCTTTTAAACATGGTTTTAAGTGTTAGGTTATGGGAAAATAACTTCAGCTCTTTTAATAAATCAGTTAATACTGTTTTCTGTGCTGGAATAAAGTTCAGGCCTCTATTTAACAACGAGGCTTGTGCATCAGTTAAAGAAAACTAGATATCTTAATTACCAAGTGTTCCCATACAACTGTAGTAACAGTGGGCAGGATTCATGAAGCCTCCGTGTAAGAGTTACAAGGCTTACATGGAGGCTGCAGTTAAACGGTGTGACATCAGCATGTCATGCATATGCATGAGGGCTGGCTGAATCACACCTAAGGCTTACACGGTCCGTGGAAGACAGTAGGGGGCGTCTCTGTAGGCCGAGCCCTGCAAATAGACACGCCCCCAGAAGAGTAAAAGTCCCGGAAGTAAACCCCCACGACAGAGTCCATGGAAATGTGAATAAACACAACACAACACATGCCCCCACAGACTATGAACATAAAATATATAAATGAACATGTTATATTTTTTTTAAATTGTAAAGATGTTTGCCCGTGAGTGCGCTCGTTTGCATGGGCGTGCCTGTAGCTTAGCCACAGTTAACAGTCAGTGGAAAAGCATATAAGAACTAAATATGCAAAGTAAGCCAAAAAGCAATAACGTAGCGGTAGAGACGTTGGCTGAAGAGCAGGCAGTCATTGTTCGAGCCCCCACAACATCAATTTTTATTTTTAGTGAAATAAGCACGAAACAAGTCCCTGACATATATATATATATATATACACATATAAAATTATATTTTATGTAAAATGTAATGAAATGGGCCATTTATTTTGAGGAAATGTGAGATAACAAAATAATAAAAAATGCCAGATGTGCCTATAGCTGAGCTACAGTTTAACAAGTTGAGTGCATCTGCCCGAAGGTGAGCAGTGGTTTAACAGGTGCAAAATGAGTGCCAGTAGGTGAGCAGTGACAGCCAAATGAAGCGTAAACCAGCGTAACCCATTTGCACGGAGCTGCACATCGCGCCAACAAGCTAACCGACGGGCAACATTGAGCAAGCTGTAACAAAACTGCCTTTACACAGACACACCTCCTAACCAGTGTAGACAGTCATAAAATATAAAAAGCAGTGGCCAGGTTCGAACCAAGGATACCATGCAACATAGTCAAGGTACTGAACCACTAAGCTATGACAGCTGTAATTAGAAATGCAGTAATAGAAAATATATAGGAATGAATAGAAAGAGGAGCATGAGAGCATGACAAAGCAGGTTTTGTGAAACTGATACAATTCCAAAATGGCCAATCACAGATAAGTGCAGAAAAAATGGCATATATAAGCCCCATAGGCAGGGATACACAGCATAACTGATTGTAGAACCAACTTGCAGCCAGAATGTCAGGTGTAGGTGAGAGTAGTTGCTTTCGAGCACAAAGGTGGGGCGTTGAGGAGTCCAAATATATGGTCTGGCTCCTTGTCCACAATCATGAGGCCCAACTCATGCAGGGCCAGGTCCTGCGGGGAGCATATAGGGCTGAGGCTTGGGACCAGTTGGCTCAGGATCTTAACAGTGCCACAGGGATACCAAGGACTGGTGAGCAGGTCCGTCACCACCATGCGGACCTGAAGAGACGGAAGCAGGACCAACTGAACAATTGGACCAGGAGGCCCGGCAAATGCCCAACGCCCCACTACTGAGTAAGTTACATCTAATTATTTATGTAAGAAATGAACCTAGCTGATGTTATGGAGATGTGTATTCCAATATTACTTTATTTATATTACAGCTGCAGGTGTCCGTTCTGTGAACCGTAAAGCCTGTGGCGACAGGCTGGTGCAGTTGCGCCACAGGCAGGTCAGTAATCCTCTCCCTGTAACTGTAAATAAATATAAAAGTATGACAGCAAAAGAGTGCAGTGTAGTCACTAAGTAATAAAATGTGCAAGTAACCGCGTAAGAGGGTTTGCAAGTATTGCTTGATTACAAAAGTGTGATGCAGTCTGTAATCCAAACAGAGAAATGAAAAAGTCTGAAATAAAGTCTGAAATAAAGATGTCCCACCTGTAATATAATAGTACAAAACCTGCAGCAGGCTGAAAAGTGCAGCTGCAGAAGCTGAGTAAAACACATGTGTGAAATATATCCCTGTTGAAATACAGAAACATGACAGAAGTGAGACTGTTGGAAAGGATTGTAATAACTACAGGTAAAACATGTCAATAAAGCCTAGAAGTAAGCACCATCCTGAATTGTAAAAATAAAACAAGTGAGAGAGTGTGAGAAAGAGTTATGAATCCACCAATAAAGTAGTAATAACTCCTGAATAAAGTATACTGCAGTCAGTACAGAATGAAATGAATGTGACAAGCAGAACCAAACTGTGAAATGTGTTCAAAATGTTCCTGCAGCTGGAATGTGTATCCCAAAATCTGGATATGTTGCTCTCAGTCTGCAATATGCAGATAGTATGGTTGTCTGAAATACCAAACATCCACAGTTGTCTATAGCTATATAAAGCAAATGTAGCAGGATGATGTAGCCGAACAGAGCCAGATATGAATGTGTATGAATAAAAATGAAAATGTATATTGATGTAGCAGTAACATTCCTATCACCAACTTGAAGTAGTTATCACATAGGAAACTGTAGGTAGAACTGTAGTGTGTATATATCTGCAGCTATTAGAAATGTGCAGCATATGTATTGGTATTTGAAGGTGTTAATTAAATTTTCTTCATCCTGCCCTATAACCACATATAATCCATTCCACGTGAAAATGGTATGTGCAATCACAATTAACACCCCTGGACATTTGTCCTGTTGGGTCATACATATTTGCATGTATGTTGATGCATCTGCCCTGTTCATACATCCAAAACTGATGGCCTGTTGCCATCAATCAACCCTGCATGTTGTTGGACTGTGTATTGCTGTTCAAATTATGCATGTGTTATGCTTGCTGTTCAATGGTTTGAATATCTGAGTGTTTGGTTAATGGGAATACTAATGCATGCTGTTACAACTAATTGTGAATGGTATTGTATGTTACTAACCCAAACTGTCATGACATAATGCAAAACATAGGACGACAGGGAAGGCGGGTTCCAGCGGACCCACCTCTCCCACCTCAGCTGGCGAGTGCACCTGGCAGTAGTGCCCAGTCTGGATCCTCCTCTGGTGGCCCTGTGCCACCTGCAGGTGGAAGCACTGCAGGAGATGGGGCTCGTCCCTCCTCTGCAAGTGTGGTCGGAGGAGAACAACCACTCACCCTCCATAGCGTCCGGACTGTGGTGCGTAGGGCGATCCAGGAAGATGTTCTTGGGCCCCTATGCCAGCTTGAGGCACAGGTGGCACAACTAACAGGTGTGCCTGCTGCCCAGCCTACACAGCCCCATCCTGGGCAGTGAAGGCACAGTGGCAACTGCCCATGGGTGGGGATATCAGTTCCACTGTTGCCATCTGTGGGCTCATGGGCTCTAGATATCCAAACATCCGTCCCCGTTAATTGTGTAACCTCCCCACACGTGTCGTACACCACCCCTGTATGCGCCTTGTCTGTTGACCTACCCAACCTACCTTCCCAGCTATACCGACTTCCTTTACCTGACGTACCACTCTCACCTGAAAAAAAAAAAAAAAAAAAAAAGGGAACTCTGTACCCACAAAAAATTATGCCCCATACATAGCTGCCCATTTTGCACACGTCTGCTGGACATGGAAACTGTCAATTACAATTGGCTGTACAACAAGTATTATTGTTGTCCTCACACCTCCCTCAGGGGTGGAAGGTTTCAAATGTCACACCAAATTACAAACATATGCACAGCTGTTGCTGATGAAGAAATGGGCAGCTATGGGCCTTACCTACATCCCTCCTGCAAAACCCAAGCTTGTTTCCCTACTGTCTTACCCTCTTTGTGACCCCTTTTTCACCACTTTCCTGTCTCCCCATTTTCATTTCTTTCAAAGAAAATAGCGCGGGTGTGCGCAAGAGTAAGCACTTTTAAGCTGTTGTAAGCGGGTGTGTGCGGAGCTGAATGCCAGTGCGAATGCGGGAGCTCCGCGCAAACCAGTGCTAACCCGATTACAACTGCTTAAAAGTGCCTTAGTCACTCTGAATGACAGGTCCTGTAGACTGCTCAAAAGCAAAATAAAATCTCACTGTCAGTCCCGAACCCAGGACCTTGGAAACAGTAGTCTGCATGACTTACCACTAAGCCATGACTATTATATAAGAACATTGTGCTACAATAAATATATCATGTAATAGTAGGAATGAATGTAAAGGGAATATAGGATGTGTAGTACACAAAGCATGTCATGTATATTTACTGTCAAATCTAGTGGATTTATGTAATAGTAGTGTGTGAACAGAAACAGCCATGCTAGTTGGTAGCTAGTAGGTAATAATGTCACTGTAGAACCTTGCAAGCCACACATATACTCACAGCAGGATAATCACTGCCCATACCCTACAACCTCTGACAGGAACACATCCGGACCAAGTAATAAAATATGTGGAGCAAAGGGCCAAAAACAGGGACACATTCCAAATAATGCTACAGCAAACTTAGACAATTCAGAGAGTAACAGGTTCTGCATTTTGTTGGATGTTTGGAAGGGTATGAAGTCTGAAACTTAAATGTTTGTCACTATAGTCTGACTTGAGCCCAGAGTGATTTGCCAGAAAGAGCTGTTCATGAGATTTGACCAAAATATGAGGCAGAAATGTGGACAACCTGCAAATATCTGTACACTTGAGAGGTCTGACACTGCCATATTTGAATAGTTAAGAGCCTAGACATAGCAACAGTGACTGAGTTACAGGGATGCCCCACAGACTCTCTGTGAAATGCACAAACAGTAGGCAGAAAGGTGTTACAACACATGCAATGGTAACTATGAAGTACTGAAAGTATGCACTACTTGCACGGCAGAAATAGTGTAGTAATACATATGCTCATGCTATCCCACAGTCACAACTGCAGAATACCAGACAATTTAATGGGTGTACCCCACTGATATGTACCATTCCATGAGGCAGATAAAAGATGCACCTGAGAGTCTCTGGGGCCTGCTCAGCAGCATACTCAAATACCCTAATAGATGTCAAGGCCCACACCATGGCCAGACCGCACTACATGCAGTAACACCCTAGCAGATATAGCAAGCATTCCAAGGTGTGAATGTACATGGAAAATAGGAAAGCCACAGCAACACACTACAGTCAAGACACCTAGCAGGCATACAAGTAGTGAATGTAAAGGGCAAATATTGAAGCCATAGCAACAAAGTGCATGAGCCACTGCTATACACCAGTTACACCACATGTCCCACAGGAAAGCACACACACCCACATTAACAGTAGTAGTAGTCTTAGGTGTCAGTGTACATACACACTTAGGATAGGAAACTGGAGAAATGAATGGAGAAATGTTAATCTACAAAACAGCCGGAAATATGAGAGAGATACTAACCTTTACAATCATAGAACAGTGTTCACAGCATACCAGCACGGTCCCTGCCCTTACAATCTGAAAGGGTTACGCCTATCTCACATACCTTTTTATAGCACTGTCCTGAAATCACAGTGAGAACTGCAATCAGTACACAACTGGCTGCATGCAATTAGCAAATGCTGGCTAACAATTGGTGCAGAGGCCATCACATGGACATATGCAGATACCTACAAAAGCATGCTGTACTCCCAGTCCAAACATGCAATACTTTCATTGCACCCTGTGGAGGTAGGGAGAGACAGAGAGAGAGAGATAGAGATAGAGAAAAAAAATTAAACATACACAAACAAAACCGGTCAGCAGCAACCACTTGAAAGCTGACAACTGGCAAGTGGAGCAGCAGGACAGGAAACCAGATGGCAACACAAGCAGCTGTGACAAACACAGGTAATGTAAAGTAATACTATAAAAGTCTACATACTGTGAACCCTCCATATGTGTCATTGGTCTGTATCCATATGTATATGAAGATGTGCAAAGGGCAGAGGACATACAGCAACTATCAGTGAAGGCTTTACATACATATGCATGTGAGAGCATCTATGTGCACATATCAATGTAGGCTGAATGTAGGTTGTAGTGCAATGTACAAAGTAGGTTTCACAGTTATGTATGTTTAGCAGTATGATAGTGTGTGTATACAGTTTTGTAAACAAACATGTTGATATACCTATCTATCATATGGATACGTATGTATGTCAATATATGTATGTATGTGTGTGTGTATATATATATATATATATATATATATATATATATATATATATATATAATATGCATATATGTATACATACATAGAGAGAGATGTAGGAATACATAGACAGATGTAGATAGATAGAATATGTACAAACATATATATGTAATACACACATACAGATATAGATATATGTAGATACATATACATAGACAGACAGATCTGACTATCTACAGGTATGACTGTATATGACGATCTCACACTTCCCCTGTCCCACCCCCTCTGTCACTCTCACCCCCTCTCTGTCACACACCCCCCTCTCTCCATATCTATAGCAATATATATACATCAATATATATATATATATGTGTATATGTATACAGACATATAATATATATATATATATATATATATATATATATATATATATATATATATGTATATAAACACACACACACACACACACACATATATATATATATATATATATATATATAGAGAGAGAGAGAGAGAGAGATGTATATATATTCTGAGTGCGGCACATGTCTACAGATGTATTGCAACAGGTGCCTGGTGACAAAGGCATGGAGTGAACACCAGTGTCAAAACTATATGTGTGTTTAGCTCCTCTTGGAGTTCATGTAGTATGCAACCGGGGATACCATCAGGTCCCATTCATGTTGTGTATTCTGCTTTTCTGAGGGCGGCTCTCACCTGGACATCTGTGATGACAGGGAGGTTACAGTCAGCTGGGATAAGTATTTCTTATTTTGGGGGAGAGGGAGGGGGGAAACCTGCACTGAACCTGCCTGCCACAATGTTGCCAATATCTGTGGGTTCAGTGAATTATTTGTTGTTGTGTACTAACTATGAGCATAGTGGAGGGTTTCTGACCAGGTTGCTAACATAACTGAAGAAGGCCTTGTGGTTATCTATAGTTTCCCTGTTGATTTCCCTCTCAAAGTTGCCCATGGATGTTTGTATGAGAGAAAATAGCTCCTTACTAGTGCTGATCAGACATGCCTTCCCTTTATGGAATTATGCTCTGTCTTGCAGTAGCTTCCATTTTTTGTTATACAATCTGTCTATGGCTGGGGTCCACCAGACAGGATGCTGTCCCTTTGTGGAGAGTGTCTTGGTCTTATATGGGATTTTATGATCCATGCATTCTTGTAGATGTCCGTAGAAATAATTTGTGAAGGGGTCAGCATTGTGGGTTGTGTCTTCCACTGGCCCAGTGGGCTGAAAGGATACCATGTCACTGTTACAAAGTGTAAAGTGTGTATTTGAAATGTTATTTACTGTAGTCATTTGTGCTGGTGGTGGAGGTGGGATATGTATATACAGGGCAATTACTTTGTGGTCAGCTCACAGTAGTTGATGATGTACCACATACAGTACCTCGATACAAACCCCCAGAGTGAGGAGGTGCTTTGGACCTGAATCAGTGTTCTGACTGCTGGGATTTGGTAGTATGTCATATGGAGTGTGCCAGGTACTGTTGCACAGTTGTTGGCTGAGCACTGATACCTGGCCATTTACATGTGTATCCACCAATAGACAGACAGATGCTATATATGTGAGATATGTTGTATCACAACAGTCAAGTAGCATGTGTAGTATGTGTGCCAAATTCTGCTGACATATTTTGCTGATATCATGTTATTTCCTTTTTCAGGACCATGGCTCACCAGCGCAATCCAGCTTACTCTGCAGCTGAGGATGAGGAGATACACCAGAGCCTGGTGCAGGATTATGCAATACTCTTTTCTCGCACCAGCCAGAATCAGCAGGAGAGGGCTGCACTGTGGCAAGACCTGGTCCATCAGGTAAATGACATAGGCATGCATAATAGGACATATGAGCAGGTACGACATCACTGCAGTGATTTAATCAGAAATGTCTGTCAGCGTGCGTCGGATATCCACAGGCAACAGGTTGCCACAGGTGGTGGGGTGGCTACACATCCCCCACTCACCAGACTGGAGGGATTACTCATAAGTGTTGTGACTCCAGCCCGCCAACAACAACAACAGCAGCAGACATGCATTATGATGGAGGTTGGAGGCACGCAGCAGCAAGACTACGAGCGTGCAGGTAATATGCCATATGTATAGTTTACTGTTGTGTACACTGGTAGTTAATGCATGTGTGAGGTGTGTCCTTGGTTTTTAGCTGTCATCATAGTATTTAATGTGCTAGTGTGATATTCTCAATATCAGCAGCTGACCTGTGAATGGCGACTGTTGTACTACTGACCTGCATCATACTCAGTAACAATGGCACAGTTGTGCCCACTGACATTAATTTCCTCACTTTTGCAGGTCCCTCCAGTGTAACAGCAATGCAGCCTATCCATGCTGGTGAGTGTGTATTAACAATACCTTTAATAGTCTTAATAGGAATAGTAATATTAGGGTCACTGAGTAGTGCTCTGTGTATGCATGCAGGTGTGTCTGTATGTGTGTGTTGATATCTCGCATACTGAGTAGTGTGCAACTGTGTGCATGTGTGCATGTGTGCACCTGTGCATGTGTGCATGTGTGGATGTGTGGATGTGTGGACCTGTGCATGTGTGCATGTGTGCATCACTGGTAATATTGTGTAGACATTGTAAACTGTGTTTCCTGTTTCCCTCTCACAGGTTCTGGTGCTGCTCTGGTGTCATGCAGCAGGGAACCTGAATCAGGTGCCATGGGTACTGATAATGATGAAGTATGTGTAATGGCACAGCAAGGTATGCCAGGGTCTGTCATTGGTCAGCCAATTGACAGTACACAGCTGTCAACCCCATAAATGCGCACAGTTACCCTGCCAATACACCCTTTGTCACCAATGCCCCTAGGTGATGGACAGGATACAGTGGGCATTGATCAGGGTAATGTGGTAACTGTGGCACATGCTTCCCCACACAGCAGCCATGGGCATGGCCCTGAGATGGTACCACACAGACAGATGTCCAGGGGTTCTTGTGGGAGCATCCGTGGGCGTTCTTCCCCTGTCAGACGTGCCCACAGAGGTCTTACAACCTCAGCTATGTTTTGGGCTGTCATGCAGGCACAGTCACATATGGAACAGTACGCCAGACAGGGTCTGAGGGAGCTGACAGCATGTCGCACAGTCATGACTGACAGTATGCGTGACATTGCGGCTGCCATCCGTAATTTCACCGATGTCATAGACAGATGTGGTGGGGACATATTAGACCGGTTCCACAACTACATGTCCATGAACCTGGGCGATGGTGGATGGCTGAGGTGCCATCGTGGGTGTATGCCAGCAACAGCAGCAGCCTGCAGTCATCGCGGATGACAACAGGGCCGCAGCCACCCCCATAGTGCCAGCAGCAGCCCCAGCAATGCTGGGTCTGTGCTGTCATCAGACCACCCCAGGAGACCACGTGCAAGTGGCTCTGGACAGGCCCCACAGGGATCTGTGTCCAGTCAATGAACACCTGCTTCTGATGACAGTACCCAGTCTGAATTGGTACCGGATACGGTCCGTAGCACCCCTGCAAGGCACAGGTACCGTGTCCATGGCCACAGACACTGATCTGTATGACCTGGCAGGTACAGTCTGTGGCTGTCCACAAACACCAGTATATGGCAACCATGAGGTGGAACTGTGTGCATCCATACACACATGCGAATTGACAACACCTAGGGCTACCGCATACACGCACACACTGCATCAACATTGCCCCACCTTGTACTGCTGTCCCTCACCAACACACATACACATACATGTCAATTGGTGGTATCGGTGGCTGACTCAGGCATACCAAGTTCACACCCTGTGCATATGATGAAACTGTGCCACCTCCTGAAATCTGTAACATCAGTGCAGATACAGGTTAACATGTTGCTGATGCACAGGGTGACTATATAGACGTGTAGTAATAGTATCATGTTGTTAACAGTACTGTGTGCTGATATAATTGTGGGTATATCCCAGCATGCCTGATGCAGTAAGGGTATGATTGTCATGTACTGTTGTCTACACCCATGGTAAGTACCATAGTGTATCATCTGCACATGTTGGCATACTGGTGGTAAGGATGTCAACAGAAGGCTACATACATAAGTAGCACAGGGGATAAGGTAATGAAAGTATTGATATGCAATGATGGACATGTAAACTGCAAGTGGCATGCTGCCCACACTGGACTCTGCAATGCGGATGTTTGAGGATAGTGATAGTGTGCAGTACTACACAACTGATACAGGACACACAGGAGCACCCTAGCACTGCAAGCTCACATCTCATACCATGCTAGTCAGCCCCAACACACAAAACTAACTGTCACAGTAGGGAGAGTCCCCATACATGTCAGGGATACTGTGGTGGCAGGCCAGGTAGCATACATCCTACTAAGTATGGAACCACTGAGTGAAGGCTCAGTGTCTGTTATTTGACATGTGTATTACTGCAGGTATGAGCACCTGGGGTTCCATCCAGTTATTGTACATCTTGACGGTACATGGTCTGTATACTTGTGTGCGCTGAGACTGGACCATAGCCATCTGACCTGCGTATTTCCATGTACATGTGTATAGTGTCTGCATATTTGCACTGTTACCTACTGGAAGTGGTACAGCTTGTTTGTTGTACAATGGACTACATGCAGCCCTGCTTACTGTAGCTATGTTTGCATGCATGTTTGCTTGCAATTACCCTGGAACAGTAATCCCACCTGCAATGCAGAGTTGCAGAGCTTCTGTGGACTCCTAGTGACATCTGCATAGCTTACTATATGTATGTCCATGTCTCACTTGACAGAACGTCACTATTTGTCCTGTTCACATGTACGTTGCCTGTGACACAT
Source organism: Protopterus annectens (assembly GCF_019279795.1). Classification (NCBI taxonomy): domain Eukaryota; kingdom Metazoa; phylum Chordata; order Ceratodontiformes; family Protopteridae; genus Protopterus; species Protopterus annectens. The sequence continues at coordinate 1,144,755,633 of NC_056743.1, read as the reverse complement.
TGCATACGACTTACCTGGCATTTGTCCACGTGAGCAGTCATATATGCCAGTGCTAACTAATCACAGGCATTACACCCTCCCATACTCACCTTCTGTTGAACACCTGCTTCGCTAGGGATGGCTTGCACCTGTCACCCCTGGGCTTTTGGATATTGGCAAAGGTTCCTGCTACCCCCATAGTGCCTTTTTTAGGCAAGGCTCAAAGGACAAACCCACCTCCATAGGTATCACAAGGGATAAAAAACTAAGAGTAATGCTACTCAATGCCAGAAGTCTAAACATCAAGATGCACACACTCGAAACTCTCCTTAGCATGAAGAACATCGATATCTGTGCAGTAACAGAAACCTGGTTCAGGGCTACCGAGAGCACCCTAGCACTTCCAGGTTATACCTCATACCATGCTTTTCGGCCCCAAAACCTGGACCGAACCACAAAAGGAGGGGGAGTATCGATATTCTTCAAAGATACCCACACCTCCAGGTTGGTGGCAAAGCAGAAAGCATCAGAGTCTATCCATGTGCAACTAACAGTGGGTAAAACTGCCTTCCAGTTTATAGTCTGCTACAGACCACCCTCCCAAACCCAGGAACCCCACTCGGCCTTCCTGAGAACAATGGAAAATATGAAGGTCTCTCCAAATTCCATTATATTGGGTGACTTCAACTACCCAAACATAGACTGGGAGCATTACTCTAGCTCCAACACCCTAGCCCAAAGGTTCCTAGAATTTATAAACTCAAATGCTATGGAACAACTTGTTACCACTCCCACAAGAGGGGAAAACATACTGGACCTGATCATCACCAACATGGGGACTCTATTCTCCAGACCAGAAGTGTATCCCTCACTGGTAAGATCAGACCATAAACTAATCTCACTGGATATTCACATCCCAACCCCACCCCCTGCCCAGAAAACCACAGTGAAAAACTTCTCTAAAGCAAATGTCACACTCCTCAAAACCGAGGTGGAATCCTTCAAAGCCCCCGGGCCTGTGGAAAATATGGCCCAGACCACAGAATCCTTTATAAACACATTCTATGAATACCTTCAGGAATGCATGGATCATGCGATCCCAAATAACACCAAGACCCAATCCTCCAAAGGCAGACATCCTGTCTGGTGGACCCCAGCCATAAACAAACTATACAATAGATGGAGGAAGCTACTAAATGATAGAGCAAAATTCCAAAAGGGGAAGGCATCACTGATCAGTATTAGCAAAAAACTACTGGCACTCATAAAATTGTCTAAGTCCAGCTTTGAGAGAAAATTGCACAGGACACTAAGGATAATCACAAGGCTTTCTTTAGTTATGTTAGGAACCTGGGTGGTAATTCCCAGATATGCTCAGAATTAGTCCAAAATGACAAAAAATACACCAAACCCACACACATTGCCAACATCCTAGCTGACAGGTTCATCACAAACTTCTCCCCCCACCCACACCAAAAGGGCAAATATCTATCCCAGCAGAGTGCTGCCCCCCTGACATCTCAGATGCTCAGGTAACAGCCGCCCTCTCCAAAGCAAAACACACAGCATCAATGGGACCAGACAGTGTCCCGGGCTGTGTCCTACATGAACTCCAAGAAGAGCTAAACCCAAACATAAAACTACTGTTCAATCTCAGCCTTACTACAGGATATGTGCCCAAAGAGTGGCGTACAGCAACAGTGGTCCCTCTACATAAAGGTGGTGCCTCAAAGGATCCTGGAAACTATCGCCCCATAAGTCTGACTAGCTTCATCTGCAAAGCTATGGAAAGGATCATCGTGGACCTCATAAATAAAGATATTGGGGACCTACAGACACTGGATTCTACCCAGCTGAGCTTTGTTAAGGGCAGATTTTGCCTCTTAAACCTGGTTGATTTCTTTGAAACAATCACCAAGGCCATTGATGAGGAGAAGGTGGTCCACACAGCCTACCTGGACCTCGCAAAAACCTTCGATACAATACCCCACTCGGGCATTATAGATAAGCTCACCAGCTTAAATATAAACCCCTATGTCACTAGATGGATTGCAAACTGGCTCAAGGACAGAACCCACATTGTTAGAATTGCTGGAGCCATGTCAGACTCCAAACCAGTTACAAGTGGTGTCTCATAAGGCTCAGTCCTGGGACCTCTCTTGTTCGGTATATATTTCTCGGCGGTACAGGCCAGCACGGAAGGACTGTGGCTGACCAAGTTTGCAGATGACTGCAAACTGGCCGCCATAATTGACTCTCCAGCCGACACAAGGATCCTCCAAAAGGGCCTCATAGAAACAGACAACTGGTGCCAGAGCCATGGCCTCAAGCTAAATGCCAAAAAGTTTATAGTCATCCCCTTTGGCAAAAACAAAGTGCCCACAAATTATCACATAGGTGGTAATCCATTAAGTACAGAAGAAGTAATTAGGGACCTGGGGATCCAAGTTGATAGCAATCTCTCATTTGACAACTCCGTGGCCAAAGTGGTTAGAAAAACATTTTATATAGCCCACTTCATCATGAAGGGATTCACATCTAGATCAGGGGAGGTCATCGTACCTCTTTACTCATCCCTCATCAGGCCCATAATTGAGTAGAATTCCCCTTTTGGGATGTACCTTACCAGACACCTGCAGCAACTGGAAAGACCCCAAAAGTACATCACCAAGAGGATCAAAGGGCTCAAACAGATGCCATATGCTGCCCGGTTAAAGAAACTCCAGCTCTACTCAGTGGCATACCACGTACTCAGAGGCGATCTGTGCCTGACGTATAAAGCCATGTCCAACCCGGAATTAATGGACATGCTGCACCTCAGAAAACCCAAATCCCATCGAGCTATGCGCTCGAGAGACTTGAACCTCAGCACTGAAATAAATAGGACATGCTGGAGGGACAGATTCATAACCCAGAGGCTCCCTTAACTCTGGAATAAAATCCCAGTCCAGGTTAGGCAGAGTCCCTCATTGACTCTCTTCAAGAGGAATCTTGTTGAGTGGATGGGAGATCGTAGGTTTACCCCGGGTATCACTTCTGTGTCACTGTTAGACAGAGGCACAGTATACTAACCTCGAAAAAGGGCATAGCAAAATAAATTTAAAATGGGTGGTGAAAGCCAAACACATTCTGGCTAGGCTTATAAATGCCCCAGGGCAGATAGCCTAGCATGGACCTATGAACCTATGAACCTATGTACCTTGTTCCCCATTGGCCCTATGTGCTGTTAATCACCATGGCAATCACAATACTATGGTAGCATGTGCAAAGGTCACTTGTCAGTCACCTCTATGGTACAGTTGTGGAATATGTGGGTCATGTGGCAATGTCACAGCTGCCACATGTACACAGTCAACCCTCTCCCCTACACATGGACGTACAACACATTTATGAGATGCAACCACATAGCCAGACTGGGGACTAAGCACTCTGAACTCAGTACTGGCATAACCTGTCAGGTGGCATGAAATACTACAGTGACTACAATACCAGTCTGATATAGACCTACACTGACAGCAATCCAAACACGTGAACACACTGGGCCATTTGTGGAGCCTCAGAATAGCATCCTGCTTGAGCAGCAGACACCTCTGCAGCTGGCACACAGGCATACGTTAAGCCAGAACACAGCACGTGCAACACATAGCACACAAATCCTGTGTGCCAAACAATCACAGACTGTACGGCTAGACAACACACTTGCTACAGTTGTGTTAGGTACCTTTATTGTCTGGTACAATGAGGTCCTGCTCACCAGGCTGGACAAGCTGAAGGTCACAGAGATATGCCCGTAGGGCACTATGGTCCATCACATGACACAAGCATATAGGTCAGTCAGAGGCATGGACACATATGACTCAGTCATTGTCCATGCCACTATGGCTGACCTGTGATGTACCTCCCTGGACTACATGATAGGGAACATGGAAGGGCTCTCTGAGCATGTGGCACAGGCTGGTATGACTCTGACCTTGGTTGGCATCATACCCTCACCAGGAATGCTGACGTATTACTGAATGCTGATGAATTACTGTAGCTACAACACCCTAGCTGAATGGTTCCTAGCATGTAGTCACTGCATTGCTATGGAACAACTTGTTACCACTCCCACAACAGGTTAAAACACGCAGCACCTGTTCATCAACAACATGTTGACTATATGCCCCAGACCGGATGTGTATCCCTCGCTGCTAGGATGATACCATATACATCTCATGCTGTATATACACGTACCACATGCAGCACCTGCACAGAAGACCACAGTCATAATGTTATCCATTGCAAATACCATGTATTCACATGTGGCAGGCATCAGACATGGGAACTATTGAAGGTCACAGGTACATATGTGTATTTGGCACACACATACATCATCTGTGTCCATTGCCATTATTGGTTTAATCGATGTCATGCATTATTGTGAACAACAACCCAAACACATGGGCATTCTGTGTGACAAAAACACATGTGGCATGTGTGGAATTCAAAGCCATAAAAAAATGTGCTATGACAGTAGTGAGAGACACAGTAGCAGAGTGTGCTATTTGCATTACTGGGAGATTTGCCCTCTTCCGCTGTACTTGTAGGGTGCTGACATCATCTCTGTGTAGAGATTGGAATTTGCAGAAGCTGGTGTGTTGTACTGGTTTGCAAAAGGGTCAGTTCTCTCACACATGTAATTGCACACACCCTACTTCCACCCCCCCACACACACTTGCCATTTGCAGCTTTCAAATCCCTACTTAACTATGTTATGAAACACAAGACAGGCGCATTAGCGGAGCACGCTATTTGCATTACTGGGAGGTTTCCCTTCTCCTGCTGAACTTATAGGGTGCTGACATCATCAGTGTTTAGAAAGGGGAATGTGCATCCTGTCGTGTGTTCTGCTAGTTGCTAAAAGGGACATTTCCCTCACACAGAATTGCAACACACTAACCCCTCCTCAACCAAACACACACACTTGACATTTTCAGGATTTAAACCCCTACCTAACTATGTTATGGAACACAAAACAGACGCATTAGCACAGCGCGCTTTTTGCATTACTGGGAGGTTTCTCTTCTCCTGCTGTACTTATAGGGTGCTGACATCATCAGTGTTTAGAAAGAGGAATGTGCATCCTGTAGTGTGTTCTCCTAGTTGCCAAAAGGGACATTTCTTTCATACAGAATTGCACACACACTAACCCCCCTCCACACACACTGAGCATTTGCAGGATTCAAACCCCTACCTAACTATGCTATGACACTCGAGACGGAAACATTAACAGAGCACGCTATTTGCATTACTGGGAGGTTTCCCTTCTCCTGCTGTACTTATAGGGTGCTGACGTCATCAGTGTTTAGAATGGGGAATGTGCATCCTGTAGTGTGTTTTCCCAGTTGCCAAAAGGGACATTTCTCTCACACAGACTTGCACACACACCAACCCCGCTCACCCCCACACACACTGAGCATTTGCAGGATTCAAACCCCTACCTAACTATATTATGACACTTGAGGGAGACGCATTAGCAGAGCGCACTATCCAAATTACTGGGCATCTATTCTGCACCTGCAGTATTTATAGGGTGCTGACATCATTATTTCTACAGAGGTATGTACATCTAGTACTACCTGTCAGGTGGGGGATAGCATATATTTGCATTTGCAGCCACCTACTTCAGGGTCAAATATGCACATCGCGCTGGCAGGTTATGTTCTATACCATGCTTTGTGACCACAGGACACACAACACAACCAGTTCGGACCACCCGTCCCACATCTAGGACACACACTTTGCTTCCCTGGGAACAGTGCCAAGATATGCAGGTGCTCACATACACCATTCCAGCTGTTAACATCAGGTACAGGTATATTGTGTGTGGGAACTACTCAGGCCTCTACAACATTACCCTACAGCCACTACAATTTGTGAGTCCATGTGCTATGGCAGAACCACTCACCACAGCCACAAGGTGGAATACATATTGCACCTGACCATCTGCAACATGGGTACTCACTGTTCCACACCAGAGGTAGACCACCATTGTTGATATCTGACCATACCCACCTTGCCCTGGACATCCATATCCCATTCCCACCTGCAGGCAAGGCTGTCACTGCAAACAAAGTGTATTTATCAAAAGCAGACTTTACACTTGTGAAGACTGGGGTGGAAGACTTCAAAGGACCCATGCTGGGGGAGTATACAGGCCACTCTGCATAATCCTTGACAATTGCATTCTATGAGCATGTGGAAGGTTTGCACTGATCATGCTATCCCACATATACCCATGACTGCTTCACAACAGGACACCTGTCAGGTTTACACCAGCCATATATGAGCTGTACAACAGACAGAGTGAGCTAATACATTGCAGAGCAGTAGCCCACAGAGGGAGGACATCTCTGAACAGTACTGGCATGACACTTCAATCCCTCATAATCATCACGACAAAGTGTTGACAGTGAAATTGTCCAGACAATGCAGATAAGGCTCCCCTCAGTCTGTTATTGATGCCCAGTTACTGTTAGAGGTCCTCAGCAACCCTCTTCCAGCACACACCAACAACATGGATGTGGCTTAGCAAATTCAACCCCTGGGATCTCCACTGTGTCCCAGTTTGACAGAGGCACAGCACACTAGCCGCACACGGTGCCTTATGTGACCTACTTTACAGTGGCACAATAGCCTACTGTACTGGGGAGGCAGACGTCAAGCACACTCTATCTAAGCCGTCATTCCCTAGGGCAAACATCCTAGTGTTGTCCTCTACACCCATTTGTTTAATTGTCAGATGCACAATATTTGTTGCTGAATGACTGTTTGCAGGTCTTTATTGCCATAGCATTCCCTGTTTCTATGAACAACTTGTGTATCTGTGGAAGATGTTTGAATATGGGAGGGATCCACTATATCACGTATGTTTCTGTAGTCATTTAACTGTGTGCACTGGGCAGATTTCTGTAATGTGGTTGGTTCCTGGAATAACATGTACAAATACCAGATATGTATGGCCAACTGCTAAACTGAGATTTGGCCTAAGTGTGTGAGCATGCCCAGTTCAGGCTTTCCATGGCATGTTGTTTGACATATGTCTCATTTATCAAAGTGTGCGAGCATGCCCAGTGTGAACTTTCCATATGTTGAACTCTGAAGCCCACCACATTTGTGGATGAGTGTGAACTTCAACGATATCTCACGTTTATGGTTGTGTGTTGTGTGTCATGTTGTGTAGTTACTGTCCAACTGCTTTGTGTCTGAACACAACAGGGATTATACTGTGCCTGCAGGGTTTGCATGGGATACTTTGCATACAGTTGTCAACATCCTTTCATACTGACCTAACACTGTAGTACCGTATAGTGTACTGGTTCAGTACTTTCACTGTGGTGGACAGTAACCTGGGCTTTAGTCCTATCACTGCTTTACATTTTCATAGTGAGCACAACAGCCTGGTTAGGGGCCAGTTGTGCACATCTGACCATGTTGCATTATGTTCAGATATGAACTACGTAAACCAGGCTTGTCCAACATTGGTAATGTATTCCACAACATAGGCGTACATTGGCAAACACTAGCTTTGTGCCCTAGGCCATTTCTAATGCTAGTCGGAGAGTGTCTTTGCCCTTTGACACACATTGTAAGTGGAGTTTGCCATGACATATGTCATGGTTAGTATACTGTGCCTCCGTCTACCCGTGACATAACAGTGATACCCAGGGTAAACCTACCATCTCCCATCCACTCATCAAGATTCCTCTTGAGGAGAATCGATGAGTGACTCTCTGGCTAACCTGTACTGGGCGTTTACTCATGAGTGGGGGTGGCTTCTGTGTTATGGATCATTCAGTACAGCTTGTCCTATGTATGTCAGTGCTGGGGTTCAGGTCTCTCATATGTATAGCTCACTGCCATTCAGATTGTACAAGGTGCAGCATGTTCATTGATTCCAACTTGGACATGGCTTTATACATCAGGCACAGCTTGCCTCTGGGTGGGCAGTTTGGTAGTGTGTGGAGCTGAAGTTTGTTTAATCAGGCAACACATGGCATCAGTTCAAGCTCTTTGATACTCCTGGTGAGGTACTTTTGGGGACTTTGCAGTTGATGGAGGTGTCTGCTGAGGTACATCCCACAGGGGCTATTGTAGTCAATTGTAATGCTGATGAAGGATGACTGCAGAGCCACAATGACCTCCCCTTATCTAGATCTGACAACCTTCATGATTAGGTGGGTATATGGTATGTTTCTGTAACCACTACAGCCACATGCTTGTCCAATGCAGGATATCTATCAACTTGTGTCCCCAGGTCTCTCATTACATGTTAAGTACTTCATGGGTTAACACCTATGTGGTAATTGGTGGGCACTTACTGTATATCCACAGGGGTTGACTATACACTTTTCTGCAATTAGCTTGCTAAGATGGCTATGGCACCAGTTGTCTGTTTCTATGTTGCCCTTTTCCGGGATGCTTGTGTCAGCTGGAGGGTCAGATATGGTGGCCAGTTTGTAATCCTCTGCAAACATGTTCAGACACAGTCCTTCCATGTTGGCCTATACCTATGGGACATATATACCAAACGAGGGAGGTCCCAGGACCAAGCCTTGTGGGATGCCAGTTATATCTGGTTTGTAGTCTAACATAGCTGCAGCATGTCTGGCCATGTCAGTTCTGTCCTTGGTCTGGTTTGCAACCCCTCTACTGACATAGGGGTTTATATTTAAGCTGGTGAGCCTATCTATAATGAACACGTGGGGTATTGTATGGAAGCCTTTGCAAGGTCCAGCTATGCTGTGTGGACCACATTGCCCTCATCAATGACCTTAATGACTGTTTCAAATGAGTCAAACATGTTTAAGGGGCAGGATCTGCACTTAAGAAAGCCACACTGGGTAGCGTCCGGTTTCAGTAGGTCCCCAATATCTTTATGTCTGTGGTACATGCTGATCCTTTCCATAGCTGTGCAGACCAAGCTTGTCAGGATTCTTGGGTGGTAGTTTGCAGTATCCATTCAGGCAACACCTTTGTTGAGAAGGACCACTGTTGTTGTACACTGCTCTTTGGGTACATATCCTGTGGTAAGGCTGCCATTAAGCAGTAGGGTGATTTGGCATTCCATTCTTCTTGGAGTCCATGTTGGACTCAGCCCAGGACACCATCTCATACCATTGCTGCTGTGTGTTTTGCTTTGTAGATGCTGGCTGTTACCTCAGCATCTGCAATGTCAGGGGGCCAGCAATCTGCTGGGATAGATATTTTGCATTATGGGGGGGGGGGGGGGGTTTGCACTGCACCTGTCAGGTTGGATGTTGGCAATATGTGTGTGTGTTTTGTATGTTGTTTGTAATATTTGAGTGATTCAGAGCATATCTGTGAATTCCCAACAAGGTTCCTACCATCAGTTAAAAAAGCCTTGTGATTATCCTTAGTGTCCTGTACAATTTGTATCTTCATAGGTTCATAGGTTCATACTATGCTATCCACCCTAGGGCATTTATAAGCCTAGCCAGAGTGTGTGTGGCTTTCGCCACCCCTTGCTATGTGAATATTATGGCCATTTATGATTTACTTTACTGTGCCTCTGTCTGGACGTGACACAGTGAAAACCCCCAGTGTACATCTACGATCATCCATCCACTTGGCAAGATTCCTGTTGAAGAATGTCAGTGAGGGGTTCTGCCTAACATGGAGTGGGATTCTGTTCCAGGATGTAGGGAGCCTCTTGGTTATGTATCTGTCCCTCTAGCACATCCTATTTCATTATGTGTTGAGGTTGACATCTCTCACTCTCACAGCTCTGATGGCTTTGGGTTTTCTGGGGTGGAGCATGTACATTACTCCTGTGTTGGACATGGCCTTGTACAACAGGCATACAATGCCTCTGTGTAGGCAGTATGTGACTGCATTCAGCTGGGGTGTCTACAGCCAGGCAGCATATGACATATATTTGAGACCCTTTATCCTCTTGGTGAGGTACCTTTGAGGTCTTTCTAACTGTGTCAGGTAAGGTACATCCCAAATGAGGCATTGTACTAGATTATGGTTCTATATGAGAACAGTATAGGGGCACAATGACCTCTGTTGACATAGATGTGAATCCTTTCATGGTACGGTGTCCAATATAGACAGTCTTCCTAGCCCCATTGCCAATGTGAGTGTCACATAACAGGTTACTGTCCACTTGTGTCCCTAGGTCCCTGATTACTCCTTCCATACATAATGGTTTACCACCTATGTGGTAATTTGTGAGTACCTTGTTTGGTATTTGGTGGGACATTCATACTGTTCAGTGTCTTCAGGATGGCTGGGTGGGGTTCCTGTGTGTAAGAGTGTGGTCTGTAGCATGCTACAGTCTGTACAGCAGTTTTGCCTATGGTTAGTTGCACATGGGTGGTCTCTGATGCTTCGTGTATTGTCAGTTACCTGGACATATGGGTGTCTGTGCTGAATATGGATACTCCCCCTCCTTTTATGTTTTGGTCCAGGTTTTGGGGCCATAACGCATGATATGAGGTATAACCTGGTAGTGCTGGTGTGCTGTCAGGAGGCTTGCAGCAGGTTTCTGTCACTGCATGGACATCAATGTTCTCCATACTGGGGGGGGGGCCTCGGGAGCATGCATATTGAAGTTTACATGTCTGGGATTAGTCAGCATTACCCTTATGTTTCTTTCCACTTATGTTTTCTAGGGTGGTGGGTTAGTCTTTTCAGCCTTACCTATGAAAGGCTCTATGGAGGTGGCAAAAGCCTTATCCAATATCCAGACACCCAGGGGTAACAGGTACAAGCCATCCCTGGAACAGCAGCGTGGCTTGTCAAGCATGATATCCCAAGCAGACAGACATTGGATCCCCTTGGAATGACACCAGTAATTGTGCCACTTGTTAAAGCTGATCATTCTGTGTTTGTACTGTGGCATCATTCTTGGTGAGGGTAGGATGCTGCAAATGGTCAGTGTCATACAGGCGTGGACTACATAATCGGAAAGCTCTTCTATGTCTCTTTTCACGTAGTCCAGGGAGGTACATCTCAGGTCATTCACTCCAGCATGGACAATGACTGCATCATATTTCTACTTGCTTTGGGGTGACCTGCATACTTGTGTTATGTGGCGTATTGTAGCAGCCTACAGACAGCTTACTGTACCCTTTCCCTTGTTCAGTCTGGTGAGCGGGACAGCAGTGTGTCTGACTATGGAGTCACCTATTACAACTGTATCAGGCATGTTGTTTCTCCTTCTGGCCTGTGACTGTTTGGCACACCAGCTTTGTGTACTATGTGTTGCATGTGCTATGTTTGGAGGTTGTGGTTGCTTGGGTGTCTGCTTTGGAGGCCTCTGTTGGTGTGGTGTGTTTGTAATTAGGGCCTCCGGGAATGTTTTTCTGTGTTTATGTCTTTGGTTTGCAGTTGTGATAGGTCTATGTGGGACTGGGTTTGTGGTGTGTGTGGTTACCTTCTCCTCCTGACTAGTTTTGATAGTACTGAGTTGAGGGAGCTCAGCCTCCGGTTTCAATAAATGGTTGCATCTTTCACATATATTTGTATTTCTTGGGGGGAGTTGAGTGTTGTCTGTGTACTTGGGGCAGGTGTAACATTGCCTCAAGATTCACAGATTCAACTTGTTGTAGCTGGCCTTAGTGGATTGTATGTGTGGACATATTTTATTGCCATACTACTGATCAGTGATTACTTCCCTTTTTATGTTTGCTCTATCATGTGGTAGCTTCCTCATTCTCTTGCATGGTTTGGTAATGGCTGGAGTCCACCATGCCAGATGCCTGCGTGTATGGCATTGTGTCTTGGTTTTATTTGAGATTGCATAATCCAAGCATTCCTGGCAGTGTTCATGGAATTCCTGTATAACAGGTTCTGAGGTGTGGCCCATATTTTGCACCTGCACAGGGCCTTTAATGGATTCCACATCAGTTTGGAGGAGTGCAACTTTTGCTTTACACATGTTTCTTTACTGTGGTTTTCTGGCCAGGGACTGTGGTCAGGATGTGTATATCCAGTGTGAATACTCTATGGTCTGGTCTTACCAGTGAGGGATACACTTCTCATCTTGCCATGCAGTACCCATGTTGCTGATTATCACATCCAGTATGCTTACCCCTCTTGTGGGAGTGGTACGTTGTTCCTGGGCATTTTGGTTTATGGATTCTAGGAACTTTTTTCTTACAGTGTTGGAGCTAGTATAATGCTCCCAGTCTATGTCTGGGTATTTTAGTCACCCAATATAATGTGGTTTGGAGGGCTTGATATATTCATGTATTCCAACATAGGCCAGGTGCAGTTCCTGGTGTTAGGATGGTAGTCTGTAGCAGGCTATAAACTGGGAGGCAGTTTTAGCCACTGTTACTTGACCATGGCTAGTCCATGCTGCTTCTTGTTGTGGTACCAACATGGGGGTGTGGTTATCCTTGACAATTATTGCTAGTCACCCTCCTTTTGTAGCTTGTTCCATGTTTTGAGTCTGTACAGCACAGTATGAGGTGTAACCTGGTAGTGTTAGGGTGCTGTTGTGAGCCTTGACCCAGTTTTCTGTTACAGGACAGATATCAACATTCTCCATACTGCGGAAGTTTAGACTGCATGCATCTTGCTGTTTAGACTTCTGGCATTGGGTAGCATTACATCTAGGTTCTTATCCCTTGTGATACCTATGGAGGTGGGTTTGTGTTTTGAGCCTTACCTATTCAGGGCACACTGTGGGTAACAACAGACTTTGCCAGTATCCATAAGGCCTGGACTGATAGGTGCACGCCAGCTTTAGCAGGTGGAGCATCATGTCATGCTCAGCATGTCATCCCAGGCATTGGATCCCCTTTGACTAACTGCAATACTTCAGCCAATAATTGCAATTGATCATCTCATCGTCATATTCTGGCATCATGCTTGGTGAAGGTAGGATGTTAGTCAGGGTAATCAAGTGTGCATATACTACATGGTGTTACATTGCTTAACACATGGCATTCATGCCTCAGGTGGTGCTGCAGGGCTGCCTCTGTCGGATGCACATACTACACTCCCTGTACATGTTTGAGAGCAGGTTATGTCATTTTAGGCATCCCTGTTATTATATGAGTGAGTCAGAGAGGGGTATCATTCCCAGGGTTCCTACTGAGCCAGTGTATGTGCTATGCATTGCCTTTTTGCCAAGGTCAGGGCATACTGGGCACGCCTCCTTCTGCCTACTGGGGCAGGCTCAGGTTGTTCCTCCTCCGAGTCACGCTTCGCCTGTGATGGCCTTGGCAATGGTGGGGGGCTGTTTGGCCCGGCCCTATGCTGGTCCTGCTGCAGCTGTTTTTACAAGATCATATTATGTAGCATAGCACATACCATGACAATTTGGGTACATGTAGTCGGTGAGTACTGCAAGGCTCCACCAGATGTGTCCAGACACTGGAACCGTGACTTGAGCAGCCCAAACACACGCTCTATTACATTACGTGTTTGTGCGTGTGCCTCATTATGGCGTTCCTGTTCAGATATGTGTGCGTTTCTGATGGGTGTCATCAGCCACGGCTCCAGTGCATAACCTGCATCCCCCACTAGGTGTCCATGTGGGATGCCCCCATTGGCAAATGTCTGGTACAGCTGGGTCAAATGCCAGATATGGGAATCATGGTAGCTCCCAGGGCAGCCAGCACACACATTCATTATTATGCCCTGGGCATCACACATGACCTGGCAGTTGATGGCGGGGAAGCCCTTGCGGTTAATGTAGGCCCTACCCGGCTCACCGGCTGCTGCTTTGATGCGTATGTGCATGCAGTCTATTGCACCCACTACCTCAGGGTATTCCGCTATTTGCTGGAAGAGACGCATATTGCTGGCCAATACCTCACGGGCATTGGGGAAATATACATGATCACTGACATGTGCTGACATGGCATCCAGGAACTGGTGCAGTACCCTGCAGGCTGATGCCTGTGATATCCCCATCATATCACCAGTTGGTCTCTGGAAGGTACCTGTTGCTAGTATTCTTATGCCAACACATACCTTGGTTTCCACTGGGATGGGTTCCCCTCTGTTGGTTCTGGGTGTGAGGCGTGGCCTGTACAGCTCGACAATTTTCTGCAGGAGGTCTCTGTCCACTTTATACTGCTCTATCTCCAGCTCATGTAACCTACAGTAGGTGACCCTGGGCCTGTACACTCTTCTCCGTCTCCTCACTGTGGGTTGTCTGGCACCATCTGCATTGTCACCACCCTCAGCAAGTAGCCTATGTCTCCTTATGACAGCTATGGCAGCCCCTAGCATTTCTGCTCTGAGTTTAGCTTTTTCAGTTTTCACTTCTAATATCTTACTCCTGTCTTGCAGTGTCTCTTGAGAGAAACATCCTGCCTTGCTGTTTGCAGAGTTTTAAGTGCTTGGCTGAGCTACTATTCTGCCTGCGTAATAGCCTGTTTCTAATTGTTTTCACCTGCTAGCTCCAGTAGTATTCCCTGCTAGCTTCCTACTAATTTTGTTGCTTCCTTTTTCCTCTCTGTTTCCTCAGGGGGGGAGCAAAGTGCATACCAGAAGAAACACACTAACAGTGGCTTACACGTGCGCACACATGCTTACATGGTTCAGAATCTGCTTATTCGGGTTAAAACGCATGCACACCAGTGCAAACAGTGTTACAAGTCTGCCAACAGGCTCCCACATGCTTAGTCTGCCTTACACACGCGCACACTGCCCTACTCGCACTTCGTGGTGCGCACACGTGTGCATGCACGCCCAGCAAGAAACTTTGGTGTAAGCAACAGTGTACACCTTCCATTTCTTGACTTTCCCATGCTTATGTTGTGGCACTCCTCTTTCCATGATATATGTCTGATGTCTGTCATGTAACACTGACCTCCAATGAACTGCATTTCTTTCTACCATTCCCCCTGTGATGTCACCTATCTCCTACTCTATTCCTCCCCCTTATGTATCTCTTACACTACTCAGAATGTGCTCATTTGCTATGTGACAGTGGAATTCAGTATCCTAACACTCATTTACATCAGATTGCCTACTAATGCTTAGTTACATGTCTTAGACTAAGCTTCCCCCCTTAGCAACCACTAAACGGTGTCCATGTTGTTTTTGGTCTGCTGGTCCCTGCATTGTAAATCCACGTATTGCGTAAAACCCACATTTGTGGGTTTATAACCTTCATTTTTATGTTTTATACAGTGCAGCCTGTTTGAGCGGGGCTGCGCTGCATTTAAACATCGGCGATCGCTGAAAAAAAAATTATTTATTTTTCATATTTGCATTGAGGTACCTTGCCAATGGTCACATATCTGGCCATTGGCATGCTGCCTGACACATATGCACCCTTTATTTGGAGCTGACATGGCTCCATTGTGGTTTTTGCAGAAACGTACTCAGTTGTCAACTGAGTACATTTCTGCAGCTAAAACGGCTCTTACACGGGCTGCTTTGGGCTTTGTGGATTGATAATCTACCTCATTTGCATGCCTTTAGGCTGTAAGTGAGGTGATTAGCATATCCACACCCACTCCGTGTAAGAGACATTTTAGCTGGTCTCTTACACGGACTTTAGGGCTGTTCCTGGATCGCGAAGGCTGCATGGAGTCTTACACTACTCTTAGACTCCGTGCAAGCCTTCGTGAATCCTGCCCAGTATGTTTGCAAGGATATAACAGCAGAACACACAATCCCAGGGTTGTCCTAAACAACCTGGCTAGATGTTCTATTTCAACAATATGCAGGAGTGAAAGTGTATGTCTGTCTGCTGTTGATAGTATGATGAACTAAACCTCTCTTTTTAGTGGTATGGCTCAGTGGGTTAAGTACATTAGCAGGGTTGATGGTGTTCATGGTTTGAAACTGGCTGTACCTACAACTTTTGCATGTGAGGTACTCCTATGGTAGGAGTCCCAAAAACTGTCAATATTTCACAATCTGTTACTGAAAGACAGCTGGGCAAATCCAGAAACAATGGAGAGACAGACAGCCAAACCTACAGACATTATACATGCTCTGGGCAAACTTAGAAGGTGGCTAGTTTAACAGCAGGTTGTAACAGGTCAGAGTAGCAGCAGGATGTAAAGGCCATCACTTAACTGTGTTAATACTTAGAACAATTCAGTGGGCACCATTTAGTAGTATATTACCAGAAAAACAGAGCTGTCTGAGGAGCAGAGCAGACATATGGGATGGAACGCTGGGCATCCTGCTAAACATATGCAGTCAAAGGTGTGAGGAATGTAACCTTGTGTGTGCTGTTACATGATGTACTCCAGACACAGCATACCTACAACCACTTACATCAGGAAATCTGGACAAAGCCATGAACGGAAGTGGGACAAAAGCCCAAATATAAGGAGAAGGATTAACTAGTGGCCACACAAATATATAAGGTGCAGAGAATAACAGGTCGTGCAGTAGCATGGGTTTCCTGGTGTGTATGGCGTCAGTAACTCGAATGTCTGTCATCATTTCCTATTGTCAGTCTATAATGATTTGCCACTGATGTCCCAGAAAGTCACAGTGCTATGTAAAACGTACCATACATATGATGCAAAACACTGTACAATCTATTACAATCTGTACAGTCACTAGTTGTGGGTCATATGTTATGTTTAACACACAGCTGGAGAATCTCTTGGACAAAATATCAGGGAGGTGCTGGTCTGTTGAATCAGGTGCAGAAGCCAATTGGCTGCAGCACACAAAATCCCAGACTGGAGTACACATAGGGCTGGCTAGAATAACTTTGTAAGTACTGAGAGTCACAATGGGCATGCTCCTGCACATAGCTAATTTCAGTCCATGTCTGATGCCTCACCTGCCTAAAAAACTGATATGTGAAAATACCTCCGTGCACAGACAGATATGTATACGTATCTGTGTCTCCGTATCCCCCTCAGACCTCAGACATGATTACCCCATCTATCAGTATGTGGCACATATATATATATATATATATATATATATATATATATATATATATATATATATATATATATATCTATAGCTACATAAAGGTGTAGAGTGATGTACACCCTCCATATATATCTATATAATGCAGTTACATTACGCACACATACAGCTACATCTAAGTTGACACCCCTGTGCTGTGTATATGTATATATATATATATATATATATATATATATAATATATATAGGATCTGTAAGGATCACCGAATGGCAACATAACCGAAACAGATTCAGCCAGGGCATACTTGCGCGAAAGTGCTTTTCATACCTACATGCAAAATGCTGGGTTTATCAGCACCTACATACACACAACTGCTGTCTAACAGTAGAAGACCATGGCTGATACTGACATAATCGTCCCAGTCACAGAACCCTGTGCCTGTGGAATGTCACTGTAGACAGACAATGCTGAGCAGGTGGTGTAATGTGCAAGGCTACAATGTAGGACTTGGACAGGCCAAGTTATCACTAGCCAATTGTCCACCTAGCAAACTGCAACCAGCCAGAAATGGTGATACTGGTAATGGTACACACATAGTAAGGGCATTTACAGGTACCCCACTGCTAAAACACTAGATGCAATAACAGCATAAAGCAGATTCATTCTGCAGGCCACACAGGCTGTGTAAGACAAGGTCACTTTGCATAGCCCACAAATACTGTTGCTACAGCCAAATCTCCACTAGGTGTAACCAGTGGCATGTGCAGTTAGGACTGTGAGCTGTAGTGTGTAATAGTAGGTAGGGAGGGGTTCTCATCTCACATCAACATGTGTGTGTGTGTGTGTGTGTGTGTGTGTGTGTGTGTGTGTGTGTGTGTGTGTGTGTGTGTGTGTGTGTGTGTGTGTGTGTGTGTGTAGATATTTCCCTTACAGAAGTACAGACATGCCCATCAGGTCTATGTCTGTGCAATGGTCAATCATTTTATGGCCTTGTGACTAGTGTCCTCCTCAGCATTGGTCTCCCTCTCAACACCTGCTGATGTCATCCAGTTTAACAGTACTGGCTGACAGTCTCAAATCAGATAAGCTCTGCTGGTAAGTACTAATAGATAGGTAGGGTCCCTAATCTCAATAAGGACAACTCTATGAGTGTGTGTGTGAGTAAATATATCCCCTAGCAGCAGTGTACTTGTCTCGTCTATCTGTGTGCAGTGGTTATACATTTTAAGGCCCTGTTCCTACCTGCTAGACTCCCCATTGGCCTCCTTTACAAGGCCTGCTGATGTCATCCACCTTAACAGCAGTGGCTGACAATCTCAAGACAGGCTCTGTGGCGCATGAGATAAGTACTTAGTGCTATAGTGTATACTAATAGATAGATAGAGGTCCTAATATCAATAAGGGGAATTCTAAGTGTGTGTGTGTGTGTGTGTGTGTGTGTGTGTGTGTGTGTGTGTGTGTGTGTGTGTGTGTGTGTGTGTGTGTGTGTGTGTGTGTGTACATCTATGTGTAAATCTATCCCCTTACAACAGTGTGCCTGTCTCGCCTATCTGTGTGCAATGGTTATACATTTTAAGGCCCTGTGATTAGCTGCTGGCCCTAAATAGCCCACATCTAACTAGGCATAAATGTTATCCAACATCACCTACATTTGTAGGTACAGAACACCCAGTTGTCATGCATCATGGGTAGCATGCCTTGTCATGCATGCAGGATTATGCTGTCTGCCCCCATTTTCCCGGACACATTGTTCTACACATATGCACCTAGGTAACCCCACACATATACACAGCTGTGCCTTGCTGTTGTCATATTTCTGCTGTGCTGCCATACCATCCTAAGCCGCTATATTGCCACCAAGTCTCCACAGCGCAGCCACTCAGAACCCTGGAACAGAAACATACAAAGTTCTGAGAGACACCCATCATTCTGTATCACTACTAACAATCTAACATCATGCAACAAAGATACAAACACTTTTATGTGTACTCATGACACATACCAGCATACAGTAGCTGTCATGGCATAACACTACCACACTGAAAAACATCATGTAATGTAATGTAGTCACCCTGTGCATGAGGCACATATTTGCATGTCCCTGCATCAATGGTATGGATGGCAGGGATGTGGCACAGGTATCATCACATGCACAGGGTGTGGTGTGGGGGTGCCAGAGGCCTAGGCTGTGCCAAACAGTTGACATCATGTGTGTGGGTCAAGAAAGGGTGCTGGTCAGCTGGGCCATGGAGAGGTGCCTTGTATGTCTATTGGTGACCTGCATGTGACAGTGATGTTTGAGTGTCTGCATGTACACAGTCAAGCCAGATGCTAGACCTACACATAGGTATGTTGGACACCTCTAGACCATACATGGCAGAGTGGACAATTCACCATCTCTGGCCATGAACAGGGGAACTGGCTCTGTCAGGAGTGGCATTGGTATCATCATTCCCAGAGTCAGATGTGGTGCTAGTCACTGATGGTGACTGGTGTCTGCTGGGCCTGTGTCCCTCATGGGACCACCCAGGACCACGTGCCCATGGACTGCCATGTCATGGTGTGGACAGCAGACTCCCTTCTGTAGTGCTAGAGGTACTGCCACTATGGGAGTGTAAGTGTGCATGGCCATGTGGACTCTCAGCGGGTGGTGTTGCTAACCTATGTCCATGTGTCTGATGCCCTACTCCCACTAGATATTCCAGCACAATGTGTGGTCAAGGACTGACAATGTCTCACCCCACCGTCTGTCCATTGCATCAGGGAAATGATCCATGTCATCACCAATGTGGTGGAGAGAGTCACGGATGTCAGACTGTGCTGCATCCATGATCCTGGGCATCCATATGGTGTTGCATTAAGAATGTGCCTGTGGCTCCATGATGGACTGAAACATGCATCAAGTGACCCAAGATATAACACCTGTCACAGGAGGTGGATGGGAACCAATCCAGCTTCAAGCATTCCTGTCAATCTGCCTGTATGGGACCTCACCAGCTCTCTGGGTCTATACTCACTGATGTCATAGTGTCCAAATTCTCCTGTTCGATGTCACCACACTCTGTCCAGTATTTGTGGACATAGGGGACTGGGTATGTGTGGGCATACTGACTGTGTGTGGCAAAAATGGAGGAGGAAGTGGGTTGTCAACCCATGGTACAGATTCAACCCCCAGCAACCCCACCTGTGCCTCACTTTGGCCACAATAATCATCAGAGTCCAATAAGACACTGACATCAGGTTGTGACGGGGAGCCACTCCAACCCCCACAGTCACCTGTGAGGAGGAGGCGAAAATAAGTGCATTTCTACCTGCACTATTATGTATGGTGATACACACACACACACACACACACACACACACACACACACACACACACACACACACACACAGACACACACACACACACACACGCACATGCAGGTGTGGAGCCACAACTGCATTACACATACCACATCTTATTTCTGATTCCATGCACAACACACAAGCAGACTACAACATATGCAGACAAGGCAGGCCCTTTATAAGACGCATTGCAGCTGCATCCAGTTAATGTTGTGACTGCTATATACCTGTGAGATAAGCAATATGTCAGTGTATGTGACAGAACTCCAAGTAAAACACAGTGCACCTGTCTTGAGCATACTATTGCCCCTCTATAGCAGACAGCATAGACCTTCTCAAAAATAAGTGCAAATGTGTTACTGCTCCTGCAAATACACAGCTGTGATTACTGATTCACTGTACTTCAGTTAACCCCTCCGAAACTGAACATACAAGTATTGCATTCTGGCTAAGCATATCAGTTGTGCCTATGGCAAAATGGAGGCCCTTAACATTCTTAAGGTATATATGCTCCATAAAGCAACAGTATCATACTTACCGGGTACAGGAACTTGGACTCTGGCCATACCTGACATACCTATGGAAATGTGAGGGAGAGGTATTGTCAGCAATACCAAGTGTGGCTTTGTTACAGGATAATATATGCATATATCAACATGTACTGTAGGTAATGTGATACTGCCTACATTGCTTACATTCTGAGTATATGTGCACAGCTGTGGGCTAAAACCAACCCCCACAATGCAGATAGACCTAACACCCGTGTACTGGTATGCAGAGGCTGCCACCATGACTGATATAATACTACAGTGATGAACACAGGAGGCTTACCTGAAAACCCCTCTGCTGTGGATGCTGTGGTACCCACCTCCATGATATATAGGGTGAAGGGTGCTTGGGAGATGGTGGTTGATCCCAGGTTTGCCAGGAATTCCTCTGTGGCTGAGAGTGGTTGTTGTGCAGCAGGCCCTTCAATGGTGGCAGCACAGTCCCTGGTAATAGTGGCAGCCCTTTGCCATGCAGCATTGACTATATGTATTGCCGGTGTTGGACCTGCTCATATGTTCTGTCCTGTAGCCCTACTTAGTTGATGACTGTGACAAAGTCAGCCCACAGTGCTGCAGATTGTTCACAATGCTGGTGACCCCTGGAAAGCAGAATGTTATGATGCAGTCTGAGGCCATCCAGGATAACATTATTTTCAGCATCTGAAAATGGCAGTGCCTCCATCGATACATCCTTTCAGAAAGACAAGAAGAGGGAAACATATCACAAGACCAAATATGTTGCTATCTACTATGTACAGACCCTGCACATCCAAATTGGCATGCACTATCAACTGCTACCTCCCACATCATACCCCGCAGTCTAGCAGCACACTATGTATGTGACTATCAGCAACATAGTAGCAATACCAGTTATATTCCTCTATGACGTGACAGAGTGTGCTATATATCTCCAGACCCATCAATGCTGTCTACTGTGGTGTGTCAACTATGGGCAATGTTTCAGTACTATGGCATTCAGCCACTGTCAGAAAAATAGGTGTACGTTAGTACAAATATATGGGGACAGTTCAGCAACATCAGTGTGCCACGATGACAGACAGCAATGCAAACCTGCTGATGGTTATCTTCCCTGTAGGTTTCCTACTTCTCCAGTAGACAGACATTTGCAGAATGTGTACATGTGCCTGATATAAGTGGTCCTTTTGTCACAAACATGTGGATGTCTGGCATACGGTTGGCCAATAATTGATGGTTGTTCTCAGAATGCAAAGAATCTGCCTGTCACACACCAGAACCCTCAGAAAACAGTTATGCTACATTAATCTGTTACTGTATTCATGCACTTACTTTGTATTACCACTATGTAAACTCTTTCACTAAGGTTGGGCCTGTGTCTCCCAACTAATAATGGCTATGACCTGAATTCCTGCCGTAACAGATGCCAGATATGCTAGCCATAGCTTTCAAGTGATGAGATACGAATGTTGACAAAACAGGGACCTAGCCAGAGCACATCATGGACAGTCAGGGACGGGACACCTTTAGAATGTCTGAACTATACCTGTGTTACATTCACATAATGAAAGTAAATCATGTGATATGACAGCTGTGCCCACCCTTACTTGTTGTCAATATATCTAACACATAATCCAGTAGCATTCATACAGGAGCTGACCATTGTAGAGAGAGTGAGAGGGCACAGCTGTGCTTTAAGTCACAGCATGCACAGGTGAGAGGCATGCCTGTAGCTGTTGGACAGCAGAGTATCACCAAAATATCATTCCCACAGATGCACTACAGGCCTACTGTTCTAATCCCTGTTTCCCAATAACTGCATCCTCCCATCTGCATCCCATTATATGTGGACTTGTATTACATACATTGTAGAGAGATGTAATACTTTTGTGAACAAATCCTCAAGAAAAATGCTTCCTAAATAGCAGTCTGTCTTGGTAAAGCAAGGTACAGACCTGTTTTCCATAGGCAGCTGCTTGACTTGTAGGTAATTAAATCAAATTCACTGGCCTGTCCAACAATAAAAAACAAATGCAGCCCCTCACGAGCTGTAACAGTCCCAGTAAAATAAAGATGCACTGGCACACTTTAGCGTTGAATAATAAAATTCCTTCTTTAATACGAACTGTTAAAACAAAATAGCTTCACAAACTGGTTGAGCGCTTTCATCTACTCCTGTAGATTTCCTCAGAACCATTTGAAAGTGCTTAATTACATATTATATAGTAATTTAACATGGGAGAAAATAAGTATTATAATGGTATTTATGGAATTGGTCCTGAAAAATAATTTTATTATGTTCCAGGGTGAATACTACAAACAAAGTAAGGGAGTAGCCATGGGGGAAGCATGTGCCCCCATGTTTGCAAATTTATTTCTACTAAATTGGGAGGAAGAATATATACTTGGCTCAGAATGGAAAACTAATATAAAATGCTATCTGAGGTTTTTGGATGATGTGTTTATGGTGTGGAAGGGTGGGGTTGACACTTTAAAGACATTTATTGAATATCTGAATACTAGGAATGATTTTTTTAAATTTACTTTTACCATGGATAGAAAAAGTATATCTTATTTAGATACGAGGATTACTATAGACGGTAATAAATTTAAATCTAATTTATATAGAAAAGACACATTTAGTAATGATTATTTAGAGTTCAATAGTTGTCACCCAGCACACCAGAAAAAAAGCATCATCAAGGGACAATGTATACGAGCAGCAAGAATGACATCTAACTATCAAGATATGGTAGAGGAGCTAAATAAGATAGCTAAGATGTTTAAAGAAAGAGGTTACCCGAAAGGGATGATAGTGGACGTAGTGAACTATGTCACTCAGGAATGGCACCCAGTTTGGCTTTGTCAAAGGCAGATCATGCCTTTTAAACTTGGTTGACTTTTTCGAAACAGTCACCAAAGCCATTGATGAGGGAAAGGCAGTCCATACAGCCTACCTCGATCTGGCTAAGGCCTTCGATACAATACCCCACTCGGGTATCATTGAAAAACTCATCAGCTTAAATGTTAACCCATACATCACAAGATGGGTTGCAAACTGGCTGAGTGACAGAACCCACAGGGTCAGAGTTGCTGGCGCCATGTCAGACTCAAAGCCTGTCACAAGTGGTGTCCCACAGGGCTCAGTCCTGGGCCCACTCTTGTTTGGCATCTACTTTTCCAGTACAAGCAAACACAGGAGGGTTATGGCCGACAAAGTTTGCAGATGACAGCAAAGCTGGCGCCATAGTAGAAAACACATCTGACACAGATATCCTTCAGAAGGGTCTCACAGAAACGGATAACTGGTGCCAGAGCCACGGCCTAAAGTTAAATGCCAAAAAATGCATAGTCATACCCTTCCGGGAAAACAAGGTTACCCCTAGCTACCAAATAGGTGGCAATCCACTGAGCACAGAAGAAGTTATCAGGGACCTGGGGACCCAGGTTGATAGTAGTCTGTCATTCGACACCCATGTAGCTAAAGTAGTTAGGAAGTCCTTCTACATTGCCCACCTTATCATGAAGGGATTCTCATCTAGATCAAGGGAGGTCATAGTCTCCCTTTACTCATCACTCATCAGACCAATGATTGAGTACAATGCCCCATTCGGAATGTATCTGACCCGACACTTGCAGCAGCTGGAGAGGCCACAAAGTTCCTCACCAAAAGGATAAAGGGTCTCAAAAATCTGTCCTATGCTGCCCGACTGAAAGAACTCCAGCTCTATTCAGTCGCACGCTTGCTCAGAGGTGACCTTTGCCTAACATACAAGGCCATGTCAAACCCAGATTTGATGAATATGCTTCACCTCAAAAAATCTAGATCCATCAGAGCCACAAGGGTGGGAGACTTAAACCTCGACACGGCTATTAATAGGATGTGCTGGAGGGATAGATTCATCACCCAAAGACTCCCTATGCTGTGGAACAAAATCCCGGTACATGTGAGGCAGAGCACCTCGCTGGCCTTGTTCAAGAGAAATCTTGACCAATGGATGGGAGATCGCAGATATACCCCAGGAATTACCTCAGTGTCACTGCTCGACAGAGGCACAGCAAAATAATGGGTATAGTTCCCCATACTAAAGGGGTGGCGTAAGCCACAAAACAATGGGCTAGGCTTATAAATTCCCTCGGGCAGATAGCCTAGTATGAACCTATGAACCTATGAACCTATGAATGGGGAAAAAAATACAAACCTATACTGGGAAATAACATGGCAAATAGTAATTCTTCAGACATAGTCACCCAGGAGTTTAGAAGAGCGTGTGTTATACAATATGCCCCTGAAGTAGGTAAAATTAGGGACGTAATTGAGAAGAACTGGAATATATTAGAAACTGATGACAATGTATATAACATAGTAGGAAGAAAACCCACATTTGTGTACAGAAATGGACTTAACCTAAAATCCAGGTTAAATAGGATGTATGGCATTACCAAAAGTGAGCATGGCACAACCAAATGTGGTAGATGCAATCAGTGTAGGTTTATTATAGGGAAAATAAGTATAATTCTGGACAATATTCACAAGACTAATATCACCTTTTGTAAGGGGAATTGTAGAACAAGAAATGTTATATATTTAGCCAAGTGTAAAACATGTCCAAGTTATTATGTAGGAATGACCACACGGTGTTTGAAAAATAGAATTTATGAGCACTGTTATAAGATAAGAAAACAAGATGGAAATAATGCATTATGGAGACATTGTGAAGCTCATAATGAATGTAAGATGTTTGAGTTTGGTATACTAGAACACATACTAGAGAATCCAAGGGGAGGGAACACAAAGAAAAAACTAATGGAAAAGGAGACACGTTGGCAAATAAATTGAATGCATCAGAAAGCCCAGGGCTTAATGATACCATATCTATAAAACCCATGTTGGACAAAAAGTAAAGTGTTATCTAGGATATTTCTCTTATTAAGGTGTTTATGACAACATAAAAACACAAAATGTGATGTTAAAGCAGCTATTCACTCTGAAGCTTTTTATATATTTTTACAGTTTTAGCTTTATGAGGTTTTAATAGTCAATAATTTTATAATGTAATGTACATATGACATGTGAATATGAATGTATGTTCAAAACAATACAGACATACACAAGGATTTTAAAAAATAAGTTACTAGAGGGAAGGAACAGTTTTGAGGGAATCTAGCACTGTGCACTTTAAACAGCTTTACATGGTTAGTCATTAATTGTTTTTAACTAATTAATGTGGTGATGCTATTGGAGAAAGGAGACTATATAATATGTAATTAAGCACTTTCAAATGGTTCTGAGGAAATCTACAGGAGTAGATGAAAGCGCTCAACCAGTTTGTGAAGCTATTTTGTTTTAACAGTTCGTATTAAAGAAGGAATTTTATTATTCAACGCTAAAGTGTGCCAGTGCATCTTTATTTTACTGGGACTGTTACAGCTCATGAGGGGCTGGTAATGCTCATTAACAGGTAATTGCCTCTGCATCAGTCCGTGGCTCAAGATTTGCTAATTGCATCCAGAACAGCTGGGCCGCACTTTCATTAGCCAATGACATGGCACAACAGTGCAATATTTAAGACCTTCATGTAGGTCTTGGCCCCTTTCTTTGTCTTTGAGATAGACATTACTGAGGTGTGGAGACTACAGCATTGCAGGGGGTAGGTACAAGTACTATCCACTGTGAGATTTATGAGGTATGTCCACAATTTTGCATGCCATGTTTAGCCATTGTCAAATTACTTTGTGATTTTCTGGCAGTTCAGTGTTAAACAATGTGGGGTGAGGTCAGTAAGGAGGAAGAGCCATGTGAGTGTCAGACATCATACTCATCAGAATATGCATGCTGCTGCAGTAGCTGCTGGTCTATCAGCTCTGTATGTTTGTAGGGGCAGACTGTGACATATGTCCCTGTTGCTTGATCTTTGCCCCCACTCCTTTATGTAAGGATGCTATGTGTACCTCTTGTTCTAAGGGGTTGTGAGGTATGGTATGTTGTAGCAGGTAGCTTAACATACAGCTGCATATATTACAGGCTACAGCTGCTGCCTTTTGCCTAGGACTCATAGTGGGGAGTCTGAACACTTTGGAGGAGCACACTGTATGTGTCACTGAGGGAGCAGTGTCAGCTCTGTCACTACAGCAGAGACAGAGTGAGGGTACCCATAGCAGTCCAGTCAAAACATATGCATGACATATAAATAAGCTATATGGATATGTGTAGTGTGTCCCTACCTACAGGCCCTTGACTTGCTAACATGGGTAGCAGTTAATTGAGTAGCAGCAACCTGTTCTGGTTAAAATTGCATGACTCGGTCATTATTTGCTATATTCACAAGGATGTAATTGAAGTGTAACACACTGGATTCGAACTCAGGATGTGGGTGGCAAAATGTACTGCATGTAAGGCATTTAACAGATGAGCTGCATGGCAAAATGAACTGCATGCAAGGCATGTAGCAGACTGAGCTACTGATTCAGTGCTACAGCAGGTGTATTTGCAAGATATATGTGCATGCATACAGTCTGTGACACAGGGTTTGCATTAGCATATGTTTTCTGATGGGTATGATGTGTGACATTCAAATGTCTGTCATGATTTTCTAACCTCAGTCTTTAGTGACTTGTCAGTATTTTAGCTAACAGATATGTTTTTTTGGAAAATCATGCCAAAACTAGGGGGCACAACTGTGGACATTCTGCAACAGTCTGTACAGTTGACAGCTAGACCTGGTATCCCAGGTTTCACGTACATCCATTATTATTTATTTGGCTGTGTAGTGGTGTAGGGTTTGCATCACAGTCCCAAGTACACTGCTAATGTTCCCATTATATGAACCTGCAGTGTGTCACTGGCAATCAGGATATGTTAGTGGAAACACCTGTTTTAATTCAGAGCTGAGTGGCATAGTAGGCTAATGAACTGTGCTGTAATTGACAGGGGCCCTGGTTCAAGCAATGGTAGGGGTGAATATTTTGCTGATGTACCTAACACTGTGAGAAACACATAAGATGATTAAGGCACTTTTAAGCAGTTTTAAGTGGGCTTGCACAGCGCATTGCTTACATCTGCTTAAACCTGCATTAAAAATAAAAAAGAAAAGAAAAAGGGGGTGATAGGACAGTGGTGAAATGAGGGCAAGCAGTGTGAAAAACATACTGAAAGGCAGGTAGGGTTGTGCAGGAAGGGTGTAGGAAAGTACCATAGCTTTCCATTTCTTCTACAGAAACAGCTGTGCAGGTTTTACAGAATTTGGAATTTGGAGCCTCACACCCCTGAGAGAGAGTTGAGAGCAATATAAATGTGTTTAAAATAATAATTACTTGTGTCCAATTGACACCTATTTGAAATAGAGAGCTATATATGGGACAATATGTTTCTTGCATGTCAGGTGACCTATATAACTCCCAAGGTGTACTGTGAACTGATGTAGTGTGACTGTGCTATTGACATAATCGTGTTGATGATAGATCTGTGACAGAGAGATTAGACAGCAGTGATTACAGTCCGTGGCAGCATGGCACTTGAGAAACTTGAGAAACATGTATTGTGTACAGTACAGAGAGTAAACAACTATCATACTGTCCTTGGCAGGCATCGAGTTAGATTATCAGCAAACATTCACAGAAACTCCAGGCATACAGCCATACCAACATTGCACATTTTATTTATTGTATTATCTTTTATTAGTATTGTACTTTTTGCCTTTATTTTATGATGTCTTATCACATTCCTGATCACTGCTAACAGTCTGTTACACCTGAACACACAAATTATTAACCCATAATAAGGGCTGCTGCACCAGTTTACCTGTAATTCCTATGGGGAGAACATCTGATAATAATATATTACTGATTCAGTAATATTTATTAGTACTTGACACTGGATTTGAACCATGGTCTGTGTGTGGCAAAATGTACATCAGGCACAGCATTTAACAAACTGAGCTACTGAGCTACTGCTGGCTATTGACTGACTATTTGCCTAGAGCTCACCTGGAAATAAAATATGACGTCGTAATAGCAGTACAGTTTTATATGAGATAGCAGTGGCAGTTGAACACACAAGCATTAGATTCATGCATGACAAAGATACTGGGTAAACTGTACATTAATGCATAGAATGCAGATGTACACAATAAAATCTTAGTGGGATGAAATATCTGTGACGTGTACAAACCATATTAGAGAAGTGAGTTGACCCATATACAGTTGCAGATAGTATATTTGCAGTCTACAGCTATTACAGTTTCATACTTGCCTGCAGCACCATACCTCGGAGCAGGAATGCATATAGTTGCAATAAAATGGTTAACACAAGACAATCCTGATATACACAGCATACCTTGGGTCTTCCTGGTATTGAGAAGACAAGTAAATTAAACACAAACTTGGGAGGGTGGTCTAATGGTTAAGGTGTTTGCCATACAAACACAAGGTGCAGGGTTTGAATCTCACAAGGGATATTTGGCTAGGCTTAAAATGGCTCTCAAGAGCAGTTAGCTTAGTACTAACCTATGTTTTTTTTTTTTTTTAAACCAACACAACTGAAATGGAGCAGGAAAAACGGTACTTCAAACGACCAAAAATATAAGGAAATTTATTAAAGTTTGTTAAAATAAAACACTTTTCGTCTGGTTTAATGACACAGACATCTTCAGACAATTACTTCTAAAAAAGGATTGCTATATATACACACAGTTACAAGGAGAACCCAATCAACAGGCAAAAAGCAATTAAACAATTAAGCAATGAACTACGACGTACTGTTTGTTAGTGCAGAATGAATGTCATAATGCATATATCTTGTGGTACAGCTCTAAATCTACAGTTTAGAATAGCACTTTTTCTTAGCTAACCTTGAGTCAGTTAGTGGTACTTTTGTGTTTTTATTTCAGAGCAGATGCCATAACCAATTTCATGAACAACAGCCCTACTTATACACATATTGCACAACACAGCTTTATTAGGGGTACATTCATGCAGTTATTGCTATATTTTCAAGTTTTTATTACACAACAGTTACATACCTATCAATCGGGAAACATGAAAGATCTGGACAAGGCCCATGAAAAATAGGTACAAATGTGTACACTGATTACCATCTAATTTGCATACATAATTACATAACCCCACCCACTACAATGGAATTGTGGGATATCAACTTTCAAATGCAAACTGAAGAACAGACAATCAAAATATGGCACCACTGACCTGCAGCCATTCCAATGTCCCATTACCTGGCGATGTCGCCCTATTTACCATAAACACTAATGTGTGCATACTGCTTTACTTCTACAATGATTATCTGGGATTTTATTTTTACATCTGCTAAACAAAGCAATACTGTCTCAATGAAAATAGACTCGGCATTAAAACTTCTCTGCTCTTGAAACACATTCATTGAAATATCATTGAAACCCACACCACATCCAAAGAAAATGCCTCTGGCAAGTGGTGAATAAAGATTACCTTTGGGCTGTTTTCAAATCATTGGCCACTTGCACACAAAACAAGAAACATCGATGTGTTCTTTTCTTTGATACACCTTCCTGACTTTATTAAGTTATATTCCTTGTATAATACAACACACTTGTTAGAGCACATTTTAAATTTATTGTTTGAACATTTTTATCAGTAGGCTGTACGGAAGGCAATGAAACAAAATGCATGAACCAATAATGACAAAACTGCTCAATTCAGAACATTTCCATCATAAGTCTACTTCCACACCCAGACTATAAACAGAATGATAGTAGTGTAAGCCATAGGCATCTTGCACAGCTTCTCGCACTTATTTTCAATTTCAGGATATTTTTTTTTTTGGGGGGGGGGCAAAAGGTCAAAAACCAGGGACACATTTTAAACATTGCTTGCATAATTTTGGAAAGTTGCTAGAATAAAATGCTGTGTTGCCACCATACATGTTACTGGCAAGTCTTGAATCCAGAACACTACACACTACAGTCAGTGCAACATACCACTATGCTAAATCAGCAGTTTAAACAATAGGAAGACTGTAACTTAATAGCTATCATTTAGTGAATTCAGTTCTCACCTCTCACCATAGCTCTCAACATCTTAGCACAAAAAAACCTGGACAAACAACAAAGCCAATAATGGGGGAATAAAAATTCTGTTGTCACCATAGCTTTCAACTCTTGGCATAAAAACCTGGACAAACAACAAAGCCAATAATGGGGGAATACAAATTCTGTTGTCACCATAGCTCTTAACTCTTAGCACAAAAAAAATTGGAGCAAAGCTGAGAAATGGTGGTGGCTAGGGACTTTAGTGTCTTTTTACCTTGTACCAAAGGTACAGGGTTTGAGCTTAAATACCTGTAGCCACCAGATCTATTACATAATTGGGGGCAATTTCACAAACACACACACACACACACACACACACACACACACACACACACACACACACACACACACACACACACACACATTGTATGCGACTTGCAGTTTTACATTATTGACCTTGTAGTACCAGTCATTTGAAGCAGGCACTAAGGAATTAACAGCATAGCACTGCAGTTTTACAAAGAGATATATTGTTAGCCTTAGTCCACTTCCTGATCCTCAACAGATTGAAAAAAAAAGAAATAGGAAGAAGCAGTGGGATATTCTCTTGTTAGTCACTGACTACTATAGATCAATACAAAAAATCAGTGCTATTCAGAACCTCTTGCTGTTTTTGCTGATCTACCTATGCCTGTTTTTAGAAATTTACAATGGTGTGCACATGACATACAATAAGAGTGTTATGTTAGCAGCTGGTTAACCCTCCAGCTGGGCTGCAGTCAGCACTTTATCCTTCTGTGCCAAAGGTGTGGCTGCTTTACTGACATTCTATCAAAGATTACAGTTAATTCTCCTATAAATGTTTGTGTTAAGTGAAGCTAGCTATAAACTAAACAGTGTTATCAGCATTTGAGGTTATCCATCTATAAAGATCACTGCATCAATCAATGCATTCAATTTCTTCTAACATCAGTATTCTTTGTTAATCTTAGCCATCATGTAATGTGCAACCATTTAACTCTAGAATTTAAGCATGTACAGGTAATTAACCATGGCATGGCCTATCATATTTGCTGGACTTGTATCAAACTGCTAGAGAGATAAGATTAGTATCACAATGAATGCATTCTTAATATGGCCAGCAACCACTAAAAATGATGGTAGATCTCTTAGACACTGCTCCCTATGCATATAGACCAACCTGCCTGTTAGTATAAGAAAATGTTCTGCCTTGGTAACTGAACTGCTTACTACAGTCAAATATAATATAAACCTCAATTTTATGCAGTTTCACATGATATGTTAAAACTCTAAGGAGTGTGAAATATCAGTTACCAAAATCCATTAAAGGTTAAGAGAGTAAAATATGTAATCCTGTTTGGCTGATAACATAATAAATTATAATGTTATGCCTTTTTCCACTCCATTAAGCAATAGGTTCTCTGAACATATAAGAATGACTTGTTTGGCAGTTTTAATGCTATAAAAGCAAGGACTTAATGCTGTTTCATATTGTAAATTTGCTACTTCCAAATTGTGTTTTAAAAAATATCTGCTTTAAGTGCTGATAATGCATAAGCCATCATTACAATTTAGCAAAGTCATAAAATATGCATCACTGTCTGTATGTGAAGGACATCTCCTATATGTACACACACACGCACACACACACACACACACACACACACACACACACACACACACACACACACACACACACACACACACACACATGCACACACGCATGCACCCACACCCTTTGTTCCTTACCTAATCCAAAGTTATTTCCAAAACAGCAGCGGATTTACCATACAGCAGAAAATCAATTAAGTCTCTATGGCAGCAGTGTCAAAGCAAAGCCCTTCTCTCCGCTCGGCAGCAGTACCAAAGTCATTTTGGTTAGGCTAAAGCAAAGCCAGCAATTCTTCCCTTGGCATCAACAGTTAGTTCAAATCAAAACACTTCCCGCCTGCTTCTCTCGGCTCGGTGACAGCAACAGTTAGTTAAAACAGTTCCCCGCCTGCTCCTTTCAGCAGCTATTGCTCGCAGCCAGCCAGAAATGATGACGTGAGCTCCTTGAGCTCAGTTCTGACTGGCTGGTAGTGCTGACGGAGCTGACATCATTGCACACGTGATGACGCCAGCTCCGACAGTACAAAAATTAAAAAAATAAAATAAAACAAAAGCAAAGAAATCGAAAATGAAGGTGTGCCATGCGGGAATCGTGGCACCCGTTCATTTGAACCTCAAAACTCGGTAAAAAATGAGTAATTTGGGACGGTCGGGAGGTCTGAACAGTTGATATAATGCAGGTGTTGCAATACAGTTGTAATTCCACAATTATTTCAGTAGAAACTTTATTTCATTAACATTATCAGGATTCATGCTTTAATCTTTATTGCACTATACTTGGCAGTAGTCACTTATTGCAGTACAGACCTACGTCCACATTCATTTCAATACACAAACCTGTACTGTATGTACCTACTGGCAGTGAATGAATTGCTCTATCTTGTGTATTTGACTATAGATTGCAAATTAATCTGTACTCACTACACACATGGCGCAACCTGGCCAGGCACCCTGCATTAGCATCTAGGTTGTGAGCTCGGTCCTCTACAGCTGTAGGGAGAGAAGCACACCATTATGCATACCTGTCTATCACACATTCAGATTAGGTATTGGTAAAACAATGCTAACAGTACTTACAAACTTGTGAGGCATTCCTATCCCAAGCATCCTGGACCTAGGTGTCCAGAAGTCCCATCTTCTGACACTTCAGATCATCATAGTGGTGACAGACCTGCTCACCTGTACAGGTGATATGTATAGCACTGGTAAGATCACATGCCAGCTGGTCCCAGGCCTACAACTTGCACTCCGATCCCTGGAACTGGCCATGCAGCAGCTGGTGTTCATGATCTTTCAGTAGGAGTCCAACCATGACCCTGGACTCCAGAATCCCCCACTACTGCACCTGGAAGTGTGCATCCTCTCCAACACAAACCATAGTTCCTGCCCAGTTCAAACTCCAACAGGTTATGCTGTATTCCCATCCGTTGCACTTAATATAGTCTGTTTTCCCAGTCTTACACAACATTGGGCCATTTTTGAAAATGTGGTGCATCGCTTGGCACCACGCATATCAGCTTAGCTGAACTGAGCATTGCTTAAACTGCCAATGCTTAGCAATTCTAATTGCAGCCAAGTCATCCTTAAACAGACATTGTTTTAGCAGTGCTTATCATGGCTTAGCAAGGCTTAGCAGAGCTTAGCTGAATGCAAAAGATAATGATTTAAAATTAATTGGCATAATTTATATTTAGAAAATAATTGCTTAATTTCCTTTCCAGGTATTCAAACCCCACACCTACTGCACATAAGGCTGTAACTCCACCCACTTGGCTACATGGATATGGGGACTGCTGCTATAATTTTACATATACCTCTGAGCCAAGTTTAAGCACTGCTAAGCTCCGTGCTATGCAGACATGCTAAGCTATGCTTACAGTTGACCTTTGAATCATAAATTAAGTGCATCCAGTTTCTATTTTTAGATGTTTGGCATGTGTCAATCGGAGCATGCCATGCTGCACAAACTTTAAACAAAAATAAAAAAGAATAAAAACTTATAATATTGAATTTATTGCTATCAGGCACTTGGACAGTGCAGGAGGCATGTTACTTATCTACGGACACAATTAGTGACACACACCATACATTGATTCAATACCACCTCCCCGGCTCACCCTCAGTAATGTGCCTTCATTAATATGCATGACACGCTACAGAGGGGGATCCACATACACAGACATGGTAACAGTGTAGGCTCTACAGTATTCCTGCACAGATGTTATTAAATCTGGGGATATGTCATTTATTTAGTTATTTAGTTATTTATCTATTTATTTTAAATATTTACGTTAGTTTACCAGAAAAGTCTGACTGAGCATTGAACTCCTTTACAGTGACGTGTCTAGGGAAAGCTCCAGCGTTACAATAATACATGAAACAGAATCATGCATGAATCTGTGGCACTAACTTATAGTAACTTGTACATTTCTCTCTTATTTATGTATTGACCAAAACAGAAGACTATAGTAGGGGAAAAGTAGATTATAAAAGTGAAATTGGTTTTTAATGCTTGTTATGTTATAAGAACAAGTGTTAGAAAGTATATTTAAACACACTATAGTTAGTTAGAAGTTGAATACATGAATATAGAAATTGTTGATATTGGATAGAATTATTTACAAAATATTTATTACATGCAATTTATTTACGCAAGAGACTCCTCATTATTCCAGTGGGCTTAATTGTGGCCAGGATAGGTGATGAGGTTAGATAGAGGAAATAAGGACATGAGAATACTGAAATTGTCCTAATGTGTTATAAGGGCATAGTCATGAGTCCACTGGGTGGATTTTCTGTTGTAATTTTAATGAGGGAAGATTATCATTGAGGCTTAGGGAGAAAACTCCATATCCTGTTGATTTTGATACCACATAAAGCTGCACCTACTGAATTGTTAGATTTCTGTATTCATTTATTTATTTACTTTTGTTTACCAGGTTAGTCCAACTGGATACATATCCATTTTCAGTGGAGACCTGGGGAGAAAAGCTCCAGTTATACAACATAATACAATATAGGAAAAAAAACATTTCATAGCATTTGAACATTATATTTGAAGCAGTAGACATTTCAAGGAATAACAAGATTACAAAAAAAGAAAAAGAAACATAGTTAGGCAGTGACAATTGACTAGAAGAAATAGCTCTAGAGCTCACAGAAATAGGAATAAGACAGATAGGAACAGGTCAAGAAGGTAGATAGATACGGGAGAGGGGAGTGTAAAGACAAAAAGGAGGAGGATTAGTAATAGTGATAGAAAAGTAATAAAGATATAAGATAGGGAGAAAGATTCTGAAAGTGTCAGGTTTTTAGTAAAAGAAAAGAAAAGTAACAAGTAGTTAATCTGGATTATTACAAGAGCATAGCCAATGATTAGTGAAAAAGAGTTTTAGTTTGGTTTTAAATAGTGGGAGAGAGGAGATGGTAGTCATATCGTTTGGTAGTTGATTCTATATTTTACCCACTGAGTTTGAAAATAGTGATTTACCAGCTAAGTTATTAGAGAAGGAAATGTGAATCAACATTTTATTGGCAGAGCGCAGGTTCTTCAGGTTATTATATGGTGTTATAAGAGATGAGAGAATTGGGGTGTTGCTAGGTTGGTAAAGAGCTTTATGGGCAATTATGAGCTGATTAAAATGTAATAGTTGTGGTAATTCAAGCCATCCTAGCTGTTTTAGATTCTGACAATGATGGGTCCTAAAAGGAGAGTTGGTGGCAAATCTTGCAATATTATTATATGATCTAGTCAGGTTATTAAGATTCTGTTTGGAAAGATTAGTATATATGGCGAAAGCGTATAATAGGGTAGGGATTAGGTGAGTTCTGGCTATAGTGGCTCTAGTTGTGGGTGTTAGGAAGGGTTTAATGCGATAGAGGGATCCAATTTTTTTATTAGTAGATTTAATAGTAGAATTAATATGAATGTCGAATTTAAGTTGATTGTCAATAGTAATTCCTAGCAGCTTGGTAGTGGGGTCAGGAGAGATAACTGTACCATCTTCAGATGTGAGTGTAAAATGGAGAGGGGGTGATAGGTGAGATGGGTTAAAGAGTAGCAGTTTGGTTTTTTGGGGGTTAAGGAGGAGACATTGGTTAGAGAACCATTTTTCAATAGTAGAGAAGGCTTTTTGAGTGTGAGAATGAAGATCACTTTGAGATGTGGCAGAGCAAATGATCGTGGAGTCATCAGCATATTGGATACAGTTAAACTGAGGAACGGATAGATGAAGGTCATTTATGAAGATGGAGAACAATAGTGGCCCTAAAATAGAGCCTTGTAGGACACCTAGAGAGGTGGGAAGAAGGTCAGAAAGATGGTTTTGCCAGAGAACAGCTTGTTTTCGGTTGTCCAGATAGGATGTAAACCGGTTCATGGTAAGATGGTCAAAGGAGAGGGACTGTAGCAAGTGGAGGAGAAGTTGATGATTAACCATGTCAAAGGCGTTAGATAGATCCACAAAGAAAGCAGAGGATAAAATATTTTTGTTACAATTGTTATTGATGCTGTTGGTGAAGGATAGTAAGGCTGTGGTGGTACTATGAAATGGACTAAATCCATGTTGGCAGTTTGCTAGAAGCTTATATTGAAGTAGATGGGTAATAAGTTGTTTATGGATACATTTCTCCATAATTTTGGCTAGTGGGGAGAGCAGAGCACTAGGACAGAAGTTAGAGAATTCTGTAGAATCTCCCCCTTTGTGAAGAGGAATAATGTAGGAGATTTTCCAAATAGATGGCATTAGGCCTTCTGTTATGGATCTATTGATTAATATAGTGACTGGGTAGGCAATGGCTTTGGCTCCTATTTTGAGGTATTCAGCTAGTAGTTGGTCAGCTGAGGGAGTGTTAGGTTTTAGTTTTTGAAGTAGAGAGGAGATATAAGAGGTAGATATTGGTTCCAGGTGAAAAGGAGGATGAGTAAAGTTAGGTTTGGGCAGGTTAGATGTGTCTGGATTTTACTGATTGGCTAGATTAAGTATAGTGGTAGTAAAGAAAGAGTTGAAGGCATTGGCTGTTTGAATTGGACAGTCTGGGTTAGAGCCTAATGGGTTAGGTGATTCTACTTTGCCTGGAGATAGAAGTGAGTTAATAGTAGACCAGAACTTTTGTGGATGATTTAGTGATGTTTGTTGAAGTTGTATATAAAAGTTCTTTTTGTCCTGTAGGATAGCTTAGCAAGGATTTGTACATGGATCATAGACTTCTTTTTGCTATGTTTGGTGTAAGGATACCTTTCAGACTAAGACAGTTATTTAGTTTATTAGCTCGATTGTGCCATAGGAAGTTGAGTGTAGCTGAGTTGTGAGGTAGTTCCAGCCATGCAATGATGATCCAAAAAAGAGCGAAAGGCACCAAACCAAACTAGCAAATAGAAAATAGGTACCAATCCATGATGAAACAATAAAGCCACAGATCAAAATGCGCATGAGGTACTTTAATGAACACAATAGGCACTGCAAACTCGCACAAATAAAACAACAAGCACATAAACGAATCCACAGTTTGCGTTTTTGTTTCCACCGCTTATTCAGATGTGAGCTGGTACTTTCTGAATATTAGGTTGGGGTTGAAATACAGCTGAAAAGGAGTAATGAACTCGAGTTGCACAGCAGAGTTGTGAGCACACAGGCCGTTGTATAAGCCTATATAAGCATATGCAATGATGATACCTAAAGAGAAGTTTACATACAAATTCTGCAATGTAGACACATTGGAATGCAGACTGCTGAGTATGGATGAAACATAAAGTACTGTTGTAAGCAAGTAGAATGAGGCTTTAGTTTTTCTGTCATCTTTAATTTGATATTTGTTTATGCAGTATAGAGTCCCACATTTCTGATTTATCTTATTTACTACTACTACTTCTATGTGTAAGTCAAATTTTAGGCTATCATGAATAGTGATCCTACGCATTTGGTATGAGAAACTTGTTGAATTTGAGAGTTATTTAGGGAAGTAATGATTAGGGCTTGTGGCCTAGTAGTTTTACGCAGTTTGGTTGCAAAGAGGAATAATTTTATCTTCTTGGGATTTAGCAGGAGCTGGGAGTTATTCAGGACTTAATGGAGGAAAATGATTCTTGGTTTTTTATTTGTAGTGAGTTAACAGTTTCTGCTGTTCAGATGAGCATACAGTCATCTGCATATTTTACTAACATGGCATGATCAGAGGCTGCCTGAAGGTCATTTATGAAGATATTGAAAACCCTAAGAGTGACTGTAACTGTTAGAAAGGAGGATAGTTTGGACATCCTATTAAAAGCTTAGTGACTATTTGAAAGTTAGCTAAAGAACTATTGTAGGACTAAGTTCAATAGATCTTTTCTGGTTTGATTTTGGAAGACTATGCAAGACAGTGTTGAATGCTTTTGAGAGATCTAAAAATAGACTGTTGACTACTTTATTATTGTTTCTTTTGACTGTGATAGCATTCACCAAGTCCAAATGTTCTGTAGCAATACTGTGACTGGGTCTGAAGCCATGTTGTTTAGGGCAGATGACTTCTTTGTCTAAGAAATACTGGAGCAACTGGATATGGAAGCATTTCTGAAAGTATTTTAAGAGGTTGGAAGGGTAGAATTGGGCGGTACACAGGTCTTCACACACACACACACACACACATATATATATATGCATGTATATATATATATATATATATATATATATATATATATATATATATATATATATAGTATATGGACATAGATATGCATATTATGTCACAGAAAACAAGTTGGGGTGTTTCATGGCTATTCTAATGCTGCATATGTGAGTGCACATACAGAAGCATATACACACAGATACACACACACACACACATACACATGCATGCATGCATGCACACACACACACACACACACACACACACACACACACACACACACACACACACACACACACACACACACACACACACACACACACACACACACACACACACACACACACACACACACACACACACACACACACACACACATGCTCACACACACACAAAATATTTTGGCCTGACCAAAAACTCAAGTCCAGCATCCTTTTTAAGTGTCCATGTTCTTTACTATAGTACATGTTTCCACTCACCTGGAACATGCAATTATCCCTCATCCACACGAGTTTACTCTGCAACTGAAGTTGAAGTGAAAATGGTGACCAAACATCATCATCACCATTTTCTCATGCTGCTAATACTTTGATGTTCTGTTGATATTACCAGGAGAGTAGTAGTTCCCAATAGGTGGAGGCAGAGTATTTAATTTACAGTTTCAGTTATATCTTCCATTAACCCCCAAACAATATATGTGGGTTATGTAGTGAAGCTACAAAGGAGAACTCATCTGATACTGTGCAGGCCATTCACACCTTAATGCACCAGCAAAGACCCCTGTCTGCATTTGAATGCATCTCCCTTTCAACAGTCTCCTGCTACATTTGGGGAATTGTGTCTGAGCTCGTCTGATACTGTGCAGGCCATTCACATCTTAATGCTCCAGCAAAGACCATTGTCTGCATTTCAATGCATCTTCCTTTCACCACTCTCCTGATAGATTTTAGGAATTGTATCCTTCTGTAACAAAACAGTGCTAGCTTCCCTTTGCTTTCTCTAATTCCTTCCCAGTTAATGAAATCAGTATTTTCAAGCATTTTATTTAATTATTTATTTATTTAATTTATTAACCGGGTAGTGTCTGGCTGGGCCAGAAGCCCGTTTTCAGTGGAGACCCGGGAAGAAAAGCTCCAAAGAAGATTACGGTAGTATATTAAAAATGACATATGCCAGTTACAATAATTATAGTGCATAAAAAGTAATACAAATTGCAAGTTCTTACCATAGTGTTTAAAACAGGTAACAAAGTTAGGCATATTAGGCAATATTAAACAGTTATATGCAGTTGTCAAACATTTCAAATAATATCAATTTTTCCTTACTTTTTTTTTTTTTGGGAGAACATATTACAATCTGGGAGTAAGAAAGATTCAATAGCCAGGAGATATTGAAAAGGGGAATATAGAGAAAGAAATTAGATATTTATGAGTTGAAGTTTTTAGCCTGGGTGAGAACAGGAGCAAAGCCTATGTTTAGAGAAATATTCTTTTAGGGTCTGTATAAATGTTAGTGTGTCATTGATGGTAAGAATATGCTGTGGAAGAGAGTTCCATTGTTTGGCAATGGCACGGGAGAAAAGAGAGATGCCATAGGCATTTTGGGCTTTATTAACTTTTAACAATATTTTATCAGCAGACCTGAGGGGTGTTAGGTTACTATAGCGTTGGAGTAGATTTAATAGTGCTGGACAGTTATCAGGTTTGTATAAGACTGTATGAGTGGTTAGTAGCTGATTCAGGGTAAGGAGATGAGGGAGCTCTAACCATTTTAGTTGAATTAATGCAGTACAATTGTGAGATCTTTGAGATTGATTAGTAGTAAACTTAGCTATTTTGTTATAGCAAGATTCAAGGCTATTTAGGTCAGATTTGCAAAGGCTGGTAAATATTTGAGAGCAATATAGAAGGGAAGATAATAGATGGGTTTGGGTTGTTGCAAGTCTGGCTTGGTCAGTGAGAAATGTTTTTGTGCTGTAGAGTGAACCCAGTTTGGCATGTATCTTTTTAATGACTAGAGCAAGGTGGTTGTGAAACTTGTCTGCTATCAGTTGTAACACCAAGAAAGTCCGTATGTCCTACTGGCTCTATTATAGTGTCTTTGGAAGAGGAGATATAGATAAGAAGTAGATTATTAGATGTTGGGTTATGGTGGAAGACTATAAGCTTGTTTTTTTTGGGCAGTTAAGTATAAGTTGATGGAGAGTTAGATCATTTTCTATATTGTGGAGGGCTGCTTGAGTTTTTTTTTTTTTTTGGAGTTGTTTGATAGTGGAGGCAGAGCAGATTAGGGAAATATCATCAGCATATTGTACAATTGCGGCTGGGTTAGCTGCTATATGAAGGTCATTCATAAAGATAGTGAACAGAAGTGGACCGAGGATTAAACCTTGTGGGACTCCAACACTTATAGGGAGCTGGGGGGAGAGTTTATTGTCCCAAAAAGTGGCTTGCCTTCTGTCAGACAAGTAGCTATGAAACCATTTTACGGTTTTAAAGTTGGAGTGGTAGATGGCTTGTTTGCTAAGAAGTATTTGATGTGATACAGTGTCAAATACTTTTGACATTCTAGGCAGGTATCAGAGATGAGCTGTTTTTTGATTTTAACTTGGTATACAGTATCAGTAAAGCTGATAAGTGCTGTACTGGTACTATGCCTGGGCCGGAAGCCGTATTGTGTTTTGGATAGTAGATTATTAGTCAGGAAATGTTCTAATATCTGTTTGTGTATACATTTTTCTAAGATTATGGCAAGCAGAGACAGAATGGCTATAGCTGGATATATTAGTCGAGGGGCCACCTTTATTTAAGGGTATTATGTGAAATATTTTCCAGAGGGATGGTACATATACTGTTCAGAGATAGAATGGTTGATGAGAATAGATATAGGGTAAGCTATGGAAGAAGTAGCTAGTTTAAGAAAGTCAGCAGGTAGTGTGCAAGGTTTTAATTTGGAAATAAGAGTTGTAATATAGCTAGTTTGGATTTGTTTGAGTTTGAGAAGGGTAGTGTTTCTGTTGTGAGTTTGAGGTATAGTAGGAGGTGTACTAGGGGTGTTGTTGAGTAGAGAGGTTATTGAGTTAATAAAGTGGGAGTTAAATTGTGAGGCTGCACACTCATTTTGGTTGGTCAGAGTTGAGTTTGGGGCAGTGGATTTCCCTGGTGTGAGAAGGAGCTTAATTGTTTGCCAGAATATGTTGGGATTGTTCTGGTATTTTAGCTAATTTGCTTGGAAGTAGTTTTTTTTTTGTCCTGTTTAATTATTTTGTTAGTTTGACTTCTAAATTGCTGGTGGGTAGTGAGATTCTCTTTATTTCGGCTACTTTGATAGTGAGACCAGGCTCTATCTCTTTTTTTTTGTAGACAAATTGTGTCTTTTGATAGCCAGTGAAGCCTTTTGGATTTGGTGTGTATTTTTCTTATGGGGGCTAGCTCATTAAATATTTGTAGGAAAGAAGTATTGAAATACTGAGCTGGGCTATCAAGTAGAAGATTTTTAAAAGGTGTCCAATCATATTGTAGAAGTCGAGAGTTAACTATTGATGGAGAGAAATGTTTTTTGTTGTGAATATAGCAAAATTAACTATTTGAGAAATGTTGTAAATGCTTTCTAATCAAGTAAGTAGGGAAATGATCACTTATAGTGTCTGGGAGACATCCAGTGTCATAAGTAATATTGGACTTGTTAGTTAAAATCCAGTCTAAAATGGATGGTCTCTTGGAGTGTTTGTCAAAGTGTATGGGGTCATTAATTCTTTTACAGAAATTATAAAGATTAATGAAATTTGTTTCTGAAACGTAGATCATTTGAGTAATAACCATAAATGTAGAGTCTAAATAATTGACTATTTCTGCTTCTGCACATTTTTGAGAAAGACACCCATTTGTTCTTAAGAATTACATGGAGAATACTTTTTTTTTTACACATGCACTCAAGGCACTCCTCAGTATGGAAAAAAATTATATCTGCGCAGTAACAGAAACCTGCTCCAGATAGCTCCCCAGCACTACCAGGCTACAACTCAAACCATACTTTTCAGTGACAGAACCCAGACTGAAATACAAAAGGCGGGGATGTATCCATATTCATCAAGGATACCCACACCTTTAGGTTAGTGGCACAGCACGATGCCTCAGAGATCATCCATGTGCAACTAACAATGGTCAAAACTGCAATTTAAATTGTAGATTACTACAGATCACCCACCATGTCCCAGGACCCCCATTCTGTGTTTCTGGAAACACTGGAAAATATGAAGGTCCTACAAAACATCCTAATATTGGGTGATTTCCATTACCCAAACATTAACTGGGAGAACTACTCAAGTACTAACTCCCTTGCCCAATGCTTCCTAGAATTTATAAACTCAAATGCCCTGGATCAGCTGGTCAACAGCCCCACCAGAGGTGGCAACATATTGGACCTGGTCATCACCAACATGGGTGACCGGTGT
Organism: Protopterus annectens; assembly: GCF_019279795.1. Classification (NCBI taxonomy): domain Eukaryota; kingdom Metazoa; phylum Chordata; order Ceratodontiformes; family Protopteridae; genus Protopterus; species Protopterus annectens. Next base: position 1,144,712,194 of record NC_056743.1, on the reverse strand, counting down.
TCCACACTAGAGGTCAGACCCTCACTGGTTAGATCAGACCATAAACTAATCACTTTGGATATCCACATTCCGCCCCCACCCTCAGTCAAGGAAACCACTATTTAAAACTTTTCAAAAGCAAACTTCACGTTACTTAAGACAGATGTGGAAAGTTTCAAAGCCTCCATACTAAAGGATAACGCTGTCAAAGCTGCAGAATCCTTTACTAATGCACTCTATGAGCATGCATTGATCGTGCTATCCCAAAGAAAACCAAGACTCACTCCTCCAAGAAAAGGAAACCAGTCTGGTGGACCCCTGCCATAAACAAGCTATACAATAGAAGGAGGAAACTAGTACAGAAAAGAGTAAAATCCCAAGAAGGGAAGATATCCCTGATCAGTATCAGCAAGAAACTACAATTCCTCATGAACTCATCCAAGGCTAGCTTCGAAAGAAAAATTGCCAAGGACTCCAAAGATAACCACAAAGCATTCTTTAGCTATGTCAAGAATCTAAGTGGCAACTCTCAGATCTGCTCTGAGTTAGTGCAGAATGGCACAAAATACACTGAACCGACTGATATTGCCAACATCCTGGCAGACAGGTTCAGTGCAAACTTCACCCCCCTCTCACCTCCAAAAGGGCCCATAACCATACCAGAAGAATGTAGAGCCCCTGCAATCACAGACACACAGGTTATAACAGTCTTTTCCAAAGCCATAGACACAGCATCAATGGGACCAGACGGTGTCCCAGGCTGTGTCTTACACGATCTCCAAAATGAACTAACCCCTCACCTAAACACACTGTTCAAACACATCTTCTCCACAGGCTATGTACCCATAGAGTGGCACACAGCAATGGTTATCCCACTCCACAAAGGTGGAGCCACAACAGACCCTGGGAACTATCGCCTTATAAGCCTGACTAGCCTGGTCTGCAAGGCTATGGAGCGCATCATCATGGAACTCATTAACAGAGACATTTGGAACCTCCAAACACTGGACCCTACAGAATTTGGCTTTAAGGGCAGATCATGCTTACTAAGCCTGGTGAACTTCTTTGAGACAGTTACCAAGGCTATAGATTAAGGAAAGGTGGTCCACACAGCCTACCTAGACCTCGCCACGGCCTTCGACTCCATTCCCTATTCTGGTATTATAGACAAACTCACCAGCCTAAACATAAACCCCTACATCATGAGATGGGTTGCTAACTGGCTCATGGATAGACCCCACACGGTAAGAGTTGTGGGCTCTAGGTCCGAGTCTAAACCGGTTGCAAGTGGCGTCCCCTGGGGCTCAGTCCTGGGACTCCCTCTGTTCAGTATATACTTCTCAGAGGTACAAGCAAGCACAGGAGGACTATGGCTGAACAAGTTTGCAGATGACTCCAAACTAGGGGCTATAATTGTCTCTCTGGCTGACACAGACATCCTCCAAAAGGGTCTCACTGAGACGAATATCTGGTGTCAAAATCATGGCCTCAAGCTAAATGCCAAAAAGTGCATAGTCATCCCCTTTGGAAAAAACAAAGAACCCACAAACTACCACATAGGTGGTAGCCCCCTAAATATGGAAGATGTAATAACGGATCTGGGGACCCAAGTGGATAGTAATCTCTCCTTTGATAATCACATTACCAAAGTGGTTAGAAAATCCTTCTATGTGGCCCACCTAATCACAAAAGGGTTCGCATCTAGAACAAAAGAGGTTATTGTACCCCTCTACACATCACTCATCAGACCCATCATAAAGTATAATGCCCCATTTTGGATGTACCTGCAACAGCTGGAAATACCACCGAAGTACCTCACCAGGAAGATTACTGGCCTCAGATACCCTATGCAGCTCAATTGAAGACACTCCAGCAGTACTCGGTTGCATACTGCCTACTCAGAGGTGATCTCTGCCTGACATAAAAGGCCATGTCCAACCCAGAATTGATGGACATGCTCCACATAAAGAAAACCAAATCCCATCAAGTCACATGCTCTAGGGATCTAAACTTCACCACAACAATAAATAGAATGTGCAGGAGGGATAGATTCCTGTCCCAGAGACTTCCCATGCTTTAGAACAAGATTCCAGTCTACATTAGGTAGAGCACCTTGACGAGTGGATGGGAAATAGAAAATTTACCCCGGGGATCACTTCAGTGGCTCTACTGGACTGAAGCACAGGGAACTAAGGGGGCAGCGAAAGCCTACACATTCTGGCTAGGCTTATAAATGCCTTCGGGCAGATAGCCTAGTACCTACTTATGAACTTATAAAAATTGTCATATTGCCTGTGTCAGCAACACTAAAATGCAAATTGTTTAACTGCTTTCCTCTCTTCTGTTTCAGGTGAAAGGAAGTCTGGGAATGAATACTACAAGTGCCATAGCAGCAGGCATTGCAGCCATTCTGTATATCATTGATGCATCACTCCAACTCCATTATTGCTTATATAACAATAACTCTGTTCGTTCCGATTATCGTGACTATTATGTGATCTACTGTTCAGTACAACTGCTTGTAAGTATCAGCTGTTATTGAAGATGTTTACTCACTAGCTATTTGAGTGGGATTCAGTTTACTCATCACATTTCATAATTTCATCCCCTTTCACCAAGTCATGTAAGAGCTAGTTTTGGAAAAAGGTCAGTTGCTTAATATTCTGTTTCAAGTTTTGGGAATCCTATCTATTTTACTGTTGAATATTTTTCTTCACTGTATTCATTTCAGAAATACATGTCTGAACACAATTTATTCACAAGGCTTCACATTCATTTGATATAGTGGAAGTGTTTGATGACTGGTTTCTCTTGTTATCTGACATCTATTTCTCTTCAAATCACAGACATTCATGTTATTTAGTAACATCATATACCTAGAGTACAAAATCCTGCCATCTTCTACACACTGAACTGTATCTACATACACATGTTTCATTTGTACTCAGTGCCAGTATATCTTCATGTCCTTAAAACCAAATGTACAGTATTTCAATATCTGAATTCTTTATATAATTTATCCTTCATGACCAGTTCCCTCTTAACTGTTTCCCTACAAGTCTTATCAGAAACTTCACTTCAGTATTCCTGTAATATTGACTTGATAGTTACAGGTCTTACTTCAAGTACGCCAAAAGCGTAGCCAGATGGACAAATGGTTCACTTAAAATCCAAGTAGTAATGTCCAGAAAGCACATAAAGTGAACCAAAGCAACAGGAAGCCATACTCTATATGATATTTAGGAATTTAAGCAAGGCAGAAAATAATACCTTGAAGGAATTATGTAATGATGACACCATTGTGATTAGGCACTGACAAAGGAGGCCTAACAGTGGTGATGGATGATGAGTTTTACTATGATGCTATAAAAGAAATGTTGACTGATTATTCACAGTCACACTACAGTGGAGATGTCAGCAGTTCTGCAATGCAGTTCATTTCCACATACAGCCAGTTTCAGTGCTACAAAAAAGAATCCTGTTCTTCAAAATGACATCTGTCAGTGTATTCTTATACCACTATAAACCTGAATTATATCTGTTTAGCCTGCTTTATCTACTACATCATGTGCAACGCAATCTACTAATCCTAAAGCTAAGACTATTATCTATACTGCAATTCACAATCAACTGTAAAATATCTAGATTCAGTCTGAATGTAACCATGATACACAAACTTCCACTAACCTACAGTTAACACTAATGCATTTATCACCATTCAATTTAAACAACTATTTCAGATCTGTACTACATCAAACAATTGCTTGAACAAACCAATTCTTATAGCTGCTCACTTGTTTCAAAGGACTTAGATCCTTCTTATTACCAAGGAAATTATGAAGCATCACAATTAGTTTTATGGATTTTTGTTGTGGTAGAAATTGAATATAATACAGCTTTATACTTTTCTATGTGTTACTATTCCAGGACAATACATTATGGCAATATCGCTTAGCTTGAACTTCACGATTTTAATATGTGACTTGTATATGTGGCTTGTTTATTCTCTCAAGTATTATTTCCCTTAGCAGGTTATGTGTAACAGTTTTGCCATCTTAAAACATTAGCATTATTCAAAACCAATTTTTACTTGAATGATAACAAACACACCCATTTTTCTGTCAGATGATATTTTCTCTAGCCAACTCCGCATTGCTACTTTTTTCAGTATTTCTGTGTTGATACATATCTGAAACTCTTTTTATTATTGTTTTTCCTTTATATTACTGGTAGCTATGAATTACCCAAAGAAACAGTAGTTCTTCTAGCAAGTTTTAATTTGGCTGTGATAAATATTATAGCAATAACCCACACCTGGGTGTGGGTAATGCTGGATTTACCCATGGTTGGTGTGGTTTGGTCATGAGGGCGAAGCCCGAATGGCCAAACAAAGACAACCGTGGGTAAATTGCTTTTTTTAACGCCATCTCGCTATGTTAAACCCATTTAACATAGTGAGATAGCTTTAAAAAAAGCAACGGAGAAAAGAAGATCTCCGTTACTTTTTTTTAAAGCTGTCTCGCTATGTTAAACTTCTTTAACATAGAGAGACAGTCCCCAGGATTCATGAAGTTTGCGCCAGGTGCAGGCATAGTGTATAATAATAAATAAATAATGCGTTCTAATGCCAAATATGGCCTCTGGGCGATTCAGGTACAAGCTGATTCCACGTGCACTACCAGCAGACACCAGAGCTGTGCAGCTCCCGGTGCATGTATGCTAATCACTCCATGTGCAGTAGTGCAGCATGCAAATGAAGGTACATAGTGATTCATGAAGTGGTGCAGGCATAGTGTAAGCATACAGAAATGTAAACAAAAAAAAAACTGTTTACATTTTCCCCAAACATAACATCGGAGCCATGAAAGCAGACCAAACTTACGTATGATGATGTTAATATATGCCAATGGCTAGATATATAGCCAATGGCCTAAAAATACATGCACAACACATAAAAAATAACATTTACCGCCATGGCCACACTAACGCAAAATAAACCCGCAGTGCACAAACGGGATCATAACGAAAATATATTTAGATGTCATAAACCTGCAATGTAACACAAGTCATGAATTCCCCATTATAGTCAATGGCAGGCATGCTACACCACAACCATGGCACAAGGGTTGCTAAGGGTCTGTGACAGTGTTCGGCACGGTAACTAGGAATTAGCAGTCAATGCCATGCAAATGAGGCAAGTAATACTGAATCACAAATGCCTTGCCGGTGTAAGGCTGTACAACACGGCATAGCAGTACAACACTGAGGAGTGGCCTGGAGATAAACATGACATCAGGAGAAGGGTGTGCCACCGTAGCTGTAAGCACATTGGAGCATTGCTAATCTGGGTTCCCCATTGCTAAGCAAAGCCGCAGGATAGGAGTGTTGAAGTAACCATAGCTTTGCTTAGCTGAGAGCACACAAGGTGACAGAAAGTGCATGTGTACGTGGATGACAATGCGCTCAAAGCCACGTAAATGACTGCATGCGGCATGCACCACAGCTGAAACAGGAAGGTTACGGGAAGGCAATAATGCCTCAGCAGAGTAATTGGAGTACAGCTGAGTAATTAACACCTAGGAACTCACAGTGGGCCAATGACGGTAGCTAACAAGGCTGCTAGCAGCAACCTGCAGAACAGGAAAGGGGAGGTGCCAGACTGCAAAGAAAAGAGAACTGTCACAGCAGAACAAAGCAAATCTGCAGTAGATCGGCTACAGAACACATTTCGCAACACAATCCTGGGTTGGGAAAGTACAAAACAAGAAAGCAGGCAGCTAGATGCATGCCTGACAATGGGAGGGGAATCAGGTTGAAAAGTGAAGGCAAGGGCAAGAGATGATCCATGGTAGCCAAGTGTAGTTCAACACCAAAGGCCTCACGATAGCAGTACCTGCGGTAAAACCCATAAGTAAGATACCCTGCAGCTGGGATTGTACATACACACCCAATGACATTAGTAGCTTCCAAAGCTCAATAGTGTAAAGTGTGAAGGCACCTCACACACACTTGTGTATTCCCAAACACTTCACCATCGGTGTAAACAGATGGGGAACTTTTAAACTGTACATGTTAGGAGCAGCCATAGTTTTGATTCATCAGCATGTGTTGGAGACTGGAGGTGGTGTGGAGGATGATGCTGACAATCACCTCAAGCACCGGAGGAGGAGAAGAGTGCTCAGACCAAGGGTATCCTACCAGGGGTTAGATGATCTGGAGATAGTAGAGCGTTACAGGGTGGACAGGGACACCATACAGCAAATCATTAAGCTGTGCCAGCCACACCTCAGAGCCAGAAACAACAGAGGGGAACCCATCCCAGTGTGGATACGAAGGTATGTGTAAGCTTGAGAATGCTAGCCACAGGTACCTTTCAAAGGCCAACTGAAGATATCATGGGGATCTCACAGCCATCAACATCCAGGGTACTCCACCAGTTCCTGGATGCCACGTTACCAAATGCCAGTGAGCACATATACTTCCCCCGAACGCAGGAGGAGTTGGCCAGCAATATGCGTCTCTTCCACCATGTGGTAGACTACCTGGAGGTACAGGGTGCAATAGACTTCACACACATACACATCAAGTCACCACCTGGTGAGCAGGGTAGGCACTACATAAACCACAAAAGACACCCCTCCATCAACTGCCAGGTCATGTGCAATGCCCAGAGTATCATCATGGATGTGTATGCTGGCAGCCCTGGAAGCTACCATGACTCCCACATCTGGCATGCCTCACAGCTGTATCAGGTATTTGCCAAGGTGGGGCATCCCATACGGCCACCTGATGGGGGATGCTGGCTATGCACTGGAACCGTGGATGATGACTCCCATCAGAAATGCAGACACACCCATGCAAGAATGCAATAATGAGGCACACAAACAAACCAGAATCATCATAGAGCATGTGTTTGGGATGCTGAAATCACGGTTCTGTTGCTTGGACATATCTGGTGGAGCCTTGCAGTACTCTCCAGCCATGTGTGCCTGCATCTTCATAGTATGTGCCATGCTACGTAATATGATCCTGTGGAAACAGCTGCAGCAGGGACAGAATGGTGAAGGTCCTCACAGCCCACCACTATTGCCAAGAGCACCACAGGCACAGAGGGACTCAGACCATGGACACCCTGTGCCAGCCCCACTAGGCAGATGGAGGCATGCCCAGTATGCCTATGCCTTGGCAAAGAGGGACCGTATAGCACACACACTGACAGTGTAGGCACCTACGGACTGATCCTTCTCCACCATTACACACAGTAAACATGGATGGCACACACACACGACCACCTGTAAATTGTCATGTATAGGTGGTCTACTGTATGCATCCTACATAGGCAGCCCCCAACAATTGTGCACACAACTGCCATTGGCACAAGATATGTCAATACCGGAACAGTAAATTACTCTATCAGCATGTGTCAATACTGTATGTACAGATTCATAGGCGCATAGGTAGGTACATGCCTATCTGCCCGAGGCCATTCATAAGCCTATCCAAAATGTGTCTGCTGTCACCACCCCATTGATTACGTAACTGTCTCTTTGTGGAGCAGAGCCAATTGTGGGATCCTTGGGGTGTATCCACTCTTCCCCACACACTCTGCAAGGATTCTCTGGGGTGTTATTGAGGGGCTCCATATAATGTACTCTGGGATGTAGTTCCAAAGCATTATGAGTACCCGTGACAGGAATCTGTCACTCCAGTATCTTCCAGTTATGGTTGTGGCAAAGTGTAGCTCATTACAGTGTGTGGCTCATTGTGACATGCATTCCCATAGGTGGAGCATATCCATTAAGCCTGACTTGGACATGACATTAACAGGTATCATACATATGTACACCAACCGACTTACACATTTGTTTGCAGTATTGAAGAATGGTTGTAGTATACTGTACCTACTAAACACCAGCACTTTTAAGCACATGTTAGTGGGATATTGCACCGGTACATGCCAGTAAGCATCGCTTAAACATGACTACATGAACAAGCGCAACACAGATCTAACCCTTGCTGAACATCGTGCAGATCACGGCCAAAGCTGCCCACAACCGCTGACATGTGCGCTATTCACCATTGTACTACCAGTGCCTGCTCTTAGAGGTAAATTGACCACTGCCAGGAGTAGAACATGCAGCCATGTACACAACATCACAGTAATCTACCACTAAGCTACCTGAGACGTACCAATGGCAGGTGTGTATTGTGACAGGTTAAAACACAGAAGGGAGGACATTGTGGAAATAGGACAAACCGCTATGTACCTCATGAAAGGTGTATGTGTATATATATATATATATATATATATATATATATATATATATATATATATAAAATTCAACATACAAAGAGAGAGAGAGGGAGAGATAGAGAGACATGTCAATATATATGGATATACATATATACGTAGATATATAGATAGGTTAACAACATCTACACAACCATGGAGGTACATAGAAATAGGATAACTACCAAATACAGAATGCTTTACATACCGACGTGCGTAATCATGAGGCTTAAAGTCCGAAAGACCACAGTACGGAAACAGCGGATCCACAAATTCCACAATCCCAATGTTAAGTGTTAGTTAGTGTTTCTGGTGCTGCGGTCCAGGTAGGTTACTGTGTGTAAGTGTGTTTATGATTGCTGTGTTGTGTGTAAGTGTGTGTTCTGAGTGTGGTGTGTGTTTCTGGGGGACTGTAATTGTGTGGGTGTGGGTTTGCTTTGTGTGTCTGTATGTGCTATCTTGGAGGTAGATTATTAAAGTAGGGGTGGTTTGGGGTGCACAGCCACTCACATGGGGGGTATGGGGGGGGGCATGCCCACCTGCTCATACGTAGTTTAGGAAGGTTTGTCTGGATGTGATTTGTCTGGATGTGATGGGTAGCAGTGTGTCTGTGTGTGTGCGTGTGTGTTCTGTGTTTGTGTTACCATTGCGAGTTTGACTGCCATGACTCTGAGTGTCCGGGATTGTGGTGCTTGGGAGTCTGTTGACCGATACTGTGGGCGTCAGAATTGTGTGCATTTGGGAATCCGTGGGTATCCTGCATACATTCAGATATGAGTATAACATGGACCATAGCAATCACACATTCCGCCATGACCGAACGTTTTGAACAAAGGATATGGAGAGTATATGCCTATACACTATTACAAATATGTGCTATGGACATGAGCCAAAGATGGGGTTACCACCTGTCCCACCTTGCGAGGGACAGCCCCTCCATGTGCGGTCATGTCCTGACCAAATCAGTTACAAATACTGATGTCCTACAATCCCGAGACATTTGGCATGTGCAAACTGTAATGTAATAGTTGCATAGAATTGTCATGTCCGTATATAACATACTTACATGAAACAAGAAACAGGATAAGCATGTAAACTGCTACAAGAATAAGCTTTTATTTAGGCATAAATGTAAAGTTCTATACTTTATACTGACCTTGGGTATGTGTCAGCCTCTAAAATCCGATGTGTGTCCTGCAAATGTCCCATTATGGCCATTTGAAAAGGTGGCAACCCTAGCCAAAGAGGTTCAGTCACCAGCACAACTCCAATGAGTGCAAATATCTGCGACAGAAATACATGAGGCAGCTTTCATGTAGCAACACTTTATTACATACCGATGTATTCCCGAAGGGATTTAAGGACCAACATCAACTGCATGCTATACAGGAACCAATTAACAATGCCTTAATAAATCAGCCTTCAGGTGCCATAGTATTAGTCCACTAAAGGATAGGTCTTCAAGTAGGGAAGCTTTACCAGAAAGGCGTACCCAGACTCTGCTACACTTTGCTGTGAAGGAAAGGATAGTTTGCTTTTATTTTTTGTATTACTTTATTGCCTTTCTATATTTTTAATACTGTGGTTTGTTTTTTTTACCTTGAGTTTTACTTCCATTCTGCTTTAACAGCATATTAAAACTTCAAAAGTGACCGCAGCTCTCTCTCTTCTGAGTCAGTCAGAATTTTTTTCCCGTCCTCCCACCCAGTTACAGTTGTTTTGTTAAATACCACTGTCTTTCTAGTTGGCTGCCTCTTATGTTAATCTGACCATATATCTCATTTCCTCGCTACTTTCACTGGCTTCTGTGAGTAATCACAAAATCATAATTTTTGAAATCCCTCCCCTTCAACTATTTGCATTTATTGGCCATCCTACTGTATTCCATAGTACCAGAATACAAAAGTGGCCATCCCTTTCAATCCACCTTGCTGTTTTAAAAATAGTAACTCTCCACTAAACCTTAACTTTTTAAACAGGTAAAACTTAAGTTACCTACTTTCACATCTAACTTCTCTAGTGCACACTGCATTGTGCATTTTTTTTTTCATCTCACCTTTAAGCATCCCTGTGACTAGCACTTTCTCTAATATCTGCTGGAAAGCACTAGGAAGCCTTAAACTGATACAAGCACTCAACTCTCCTTGCTAATAAGGAGAAATTAATAGTAGGCACTAAACAGCCTATAATTGCAAAGTACCTTGCTAAGGTAAGGGAAAACAGCTCCTGTACTTTACAAAAAAAGCACAAAACCAGGCATGTCCAAGGGTCAGCTTCTGGTGATTTCTCCTGTCCAGCTGGTGAATCTGGGCATACTGGAGCAATTGCCTCATGTACACAGACAACTGTCTCCTTCTACCACCCAACAGTACAACCTGTGAGAGATGCACTTACATAGCCAAAATGGAAGCAAAGCTCTCTACACCCAAGATTGTGCAAGACAGTCAAGAGGAGAAGGTTAAAACCCACACTACATCTCCAGCAACACATAGCCCTTCTAAACCCACACCACCAACAGCCACATATAGCAACACTAAATCCACATATGGAGAGGCCCTTAACTGTAACCTGCCCAAGCAACAAGGACCTCTGAAGCTGAAACGCAAACAAACACCAATCACAACCAAAGTGTCACATAGTTCACAACACCAGTGTGCCACCCAGCAACATCCCCTAAGGCAAGACAATGTACCTAACACTTTAGTCATAGGTGACTCTATAGTCTAGCACACTGATGTCCCTCTTACCAGTTTGAACACGGAGAAAATTACAGTCAGCTGCCTGTTGGGTGCCAGGATCAGCCACATAATGCATGCACTCAAGTCACTCCACAACAAGTACAAATATGACTCTGTCATTATCCATGTTGGAGTGAATGACTTGAGACGTACCTCCCAGGACTACATGAAAAGAGACATGGAAGAGCTCCCGGATCATTGGCCCAGGCAGGTATGACCCTAGCCTAGCATCCTGCCTTCACCAAGAATGATACCACAATATAAGTCAAAATTATTGACTTCAACAATTGGCTAAGCTTCTGGTGTCATTCAAAGGGGATCCAGTATCTGTCTGCCTGGGACGGCAAGATTGACTGACCACAATGCTTTGTCAGAGATGGTCTGCACCTGTCACTCCTGGAATTTAGGTTACTGGCTAAGGCTCTTGCCACCCCTATAGTGCCTTTTTTAGCCAAAGTTCAAAGGACAAAAGCACCACTGTAACAGGTACAAGCATGCAAAATCTGAAGGTAATGCTACTCAATGCTAGAAGTCTAAACCTTAAAATGCACTCTTTCGAGGCACTCCTTAAAATGAAGAACATCGATATCTGTGCAGTAACTGAGATCTGGTTCAAGGATCCAGAGAGCACCCCTGCAATACCAGGCTACAACTCCTACCACACTTTTCAGCCACCAAACCAGGACCAAAAGTGTCAATATTCACCAAGGATATTCACATCACCAGGCTAGTTGCCCAACACAATGCATCTGATATTCACCAGGTGCAACTAACACTAGGTAAGACTGCAATCCAAATAGTAGCTTGCTACAGATCCCCACCATACCCCAAGATTCTCACTACACATTTCTAAACATACTGGAAAATATTAAGATAAAACTAAACACCCTAATACTGGGTGATTTTAACTACCCTGCCATTAACTGGGAAAACTACTCATGTACCAACACCTCTGCCCAACGGTTCTTGGAATTCATAAATTCCAATGCTCTGGATCAACTAATCCATAGTCCCACCAGGGGCTCCAATATCCTAGACCTGGTCATTACCAACATGGGAAATTGATGATCCACACCTATGGTCACCCCCTCATTAGTCAGGTCTGACTATAAAATAATCACCCTTAACATCCACATCCCACCCCCAGCTCCCAGTAAAGAAACCTCCATAAAAAACTTCTCCAAAGCTAACTTCATGTTACTCAAGTCAGAAGTGACAAACTTCATGACACTCATGCAGATAGGAACTGAAAGTTCAACTGCTGAATCCTACACTAAGGCACTGTATGAGCACATCCACTCATGCATGAATAATGCCATCCCAAATAGAACCAAGATGCTCTCATCCAAAAAAAGGAAGCCAATCTGGTGGTCCCCTGCCATAAACAAACTTTACAACAAAAGGAAGAAACTGTTGCAGAAAAGAGGAAAATCCCAGGATGTAAAAAAACTCCCTTACCAGCCTCAGTAAGAAACTGAGATCCCTCATAAAATCCTCCAAAGCTAGTTACGAAAATAAAATTGCCAAAGATTCCAAAGACAGCCACAAGGCATTCTATAACTATGTCAAGAATCTAAATGGCAATGCTCAAATCTGCTCTGAGCTAAGACAGAATGGCATTAAATATACTGATCCCAAGAATATTGTCAATATCCTGGCAGAGTGATTCAGTGCCAACTTCAACCCCCTCTCACCCCCTAAATGGCCCATCTTAATACCGGAAGATTGCCAAATTCCGGTAATAACGGCCATGCAGGTAAAAAATGCACTCTCCAAAGCTAAGAATACAGCATCCATGGGACCAGATGACATCCCGGGCTGTGTACTACATGAACTGCAATATGAACTGGCACCTCACCTAAGTGTCATGTTTAATCATAGCCTCAACTCAGGTTTCATACCCACTGAGTGGAGCAGAGCTACAGTTATCCAACTCCACAAGGGGGGTTCAACTTGGATCCGAGAAACTACCGCCCCATCAGTCTGACAAGCCTTATCGGCAAGGCCATGGAGCGTATTATCATGGAACTTATAAACAAAGACATTGGCAACCTTCAAATACTGGATCACACCCAGTTTGGGTTTGTGAAGGGCCGATCTTGTCTTCTGAACCTGATTGACTTCTTCAAATCAGTCTCCAGAGCCATGGACAAGGGTAAGGTGGTCCACACAGCCTATATAGACCTTGCCAAGGCCTTTGACACCATCCCCCCACTCTGGAATCATAGATAAACTTACAAAGCTGGGCATTAATCCCTATGTCACCCAATAGGTTGTTAACTGGCTTACTGATAAAACCCACATTTCACCCAATGGGTTGCTAACTGTCTTACTGATAAAACCCACACTGTAAAAGTAGCCGACTCCAAATCCAGCTCCAGAAAAGTGACAAGTGGAGTACCTCAGGATTCAGTCCTGGGACCGCTCTTGTTTGGCATCTACTTCTCTGAAGTACAGGTCAACACTAAGGGACTCTGGCTAACAAAGTTTGCAGAAGACTGCAAACTGGAGCCATTACTGAATCCCCAAATGATGTGGATACTCTACAAAAGGGCCTTACAGAAACAGATGCTTGGTGCCAGAGCCATGGGCTCAAGCTCAATGCCAAGAAATGTATAGTTATCCCCTTTGGGAAAAAACATGTATCAGTGAATTACCATATAGGTGGCAGTACACTAAACACCAAAAGTGTGATAAGAGACTTAGGGACACAGGTGGACAGTGGTCTCACCTTTGATAACAACACCACCACAACAGTCAGGAAATCCTTCTATGTGGCACACCTCATCACTAAGGGCTTTTCATCCAGAAAAAAGGAGGTCATTGTCCCTCTGTACTCATCCCTCATTAGACCCATTATAGAATACAACGCCCCATTTGGTATGTACCTCTCAAGACATCTGGAACAACTAGAAAGGCTGCAGAAATATCTCACTAAAAGAATCACAGGCCTAAAGCAGATGCCCATATGCTGACCGCCATAAAAAACTCCAGCTATACTCTGTCGCATATCGTCTAATCAGAGACGATCTCTGCTTAACATACAAGGCCATGTCAAACCCAGAGCTGTTGGACATGCTACACTTAAAGAAATCCCAATCCCTCAGAGCCACACCCTCCAGGGATCTAAATCTTGTCATCACAATAAACAAAACATGCTGGAGGGATAGGTTCCTGACCCAGAGACTCTCCAGACTCTGGAAAAGATTGCCCATGCATATCAAGCAGAGTGCCTCTTTGGCCCTCTTCAAAAGGAACCTTGACGATTGGATGGGAGAAAGGAAATTCACCTCAAGGATCATGTCAGTCACCCTGCTAGACCGGGGTCCAGGGAAGTAAATAGTGTGGGAAGAAATAGCCAGGAAATTGTTATGGCTAGGCTTGTATAGGCCCTAGGGCTGATAGCCTAGTACCAACCTATGAACCCTCACACACATATCAAATATGTATAAATGCAGTTCCTACACACTCACATCTGCTATGTGCATCCACCTACATCTAACCCACACCCAAAACAATTACAATACGTACTGTAATAACATCACAAACATCCACCCACTCACTCTATGACATCTGCAGAAGCCTCAACATACCTTGTCAGAGACACACTAACATGGCCCTACGTGAAATAGTTGCTGTTGTACAGTGGGACAGCCACAGATGTTACAGGGTTTGGTTGCAATAACCCCAGTTCAGATGGCTGTGCATACACCAGGAAGTGTTACTAAGCACTGATTAACAGCATAGTATGATACACATGTACAGTATACCAAAGATGTCTGGTGAGCACACTTTAAACCACCTAACGTTCTATGCATAGCCATACAGCCTTGGGCTGCCCAAACATCCTTGCCAGATGTAAACATTTGCAGATGTATCAGGTGCAAACAAATCCTGCATAAGTAGCATTGTTCAGAAATATAACAGCTGGATTCACATGTAGAACAACATCCTCTAGCCATTACACACAATCCAAGGGGGTCATGAAGCTAAGATATCTCCGTTTGTCTCCATATAGCTGTTGCAATCCATCACAAACAACATATCCAGGCTGTCTTCCTCGAAAGTAAGACAAAGGGACAACGCCCAAGTGGGGTATTCATTTATACACCACTGTTGCCATGTTATTGGCTAATGGAGTATCTGCACAGCTGATGTGCATGTAATCATCTACTCCAGAACACCAATTGGTGGCAGGATACCAGATGTTACTGATATTTAAGTATAAAAGGATGGCATGACACACATTCAAACCAGCTGTATATACCAGCAAAATAATACAACAAGGATTGCAACACAAACCAAATAGGATTTAAATTACCATCAACGACAACTCGGGTTACTAATAAGCTATGTAGAACACTCAATATGTCAGTGTAAGTAGTACTCATTCTGTAATAATTACAGTATACGCAATGCATATAGTGGAAAAGGTATCTTGTAGTGATGTATCATTCCGCATAGTAACACTCGTAGAAATATGTGTGTACTGCTGTAGGCCACAAGGTAAACACCCCATACACCACAATGGATGCTATGTAAGAACTTTGAACACAACAATTCCACTCCAGCCGCTGCCGGTGGCAGGCTTGATCTAACAAGTACATACCATAACAAGGGATAATATATGTTGATATACTGTAACAGTAGGCATATGTATGGGTGTATAACTGAGAATAACATGTTGAAGGTGGGCCTACTGTGCTATTATGATATGCATTGTGGGATATTGTGCCGAAAACTGTGAAATGTACAGTATTGTAGGCAGACATGTCTAACAGTTTACATATCATTACTGTTATGTTGGTCAAACATCAGCTATGTCTACTGGCAGTTAAAATACACAATAACAGGATACATATGACTTGTAGTCACCAGACACTTTATCAGCATGATAGCTAAGTAAAATGGAAGAGCTAGTTAATTATCCATGCCCAAAAGACATGTAATAGGTCCATAGGTTCATAGGTAGGTACTAGGCTGTCTGGCCAAGGGCATGTATAAGCCTAGCTACAGTGTGTTGGCTCCTGCCACCTCCCTAGTTTAGTTCCCTGTGCCTCTGAACAGCAGAGCCATTAGTTCCCTGCATCTCTGTCCAGCAGATCCACTGCAGTGATCCCTGGTGTATATGTCTGTCCTCCATCCACCATCAAGGTTTCTCTTGAAGAGTGCTATTGAGGGGCCCTGCCTGATGTACATTGGAATCATGCTCCAAGGCATGGGGACTGTCTGGGTCAGGAATCTATCCCCCCAGCATGTCCTAGTTATTGTTGTGGTTAGGTGTATATCCCAGAGCATCTGGCTGTCAGGGGCTTTTGCTTATGTGGAGCATATCCATCAATACTGTTTTGGACATGGGCCTTGTATGTTCAGCAGAGATCACCTGTGAGTATGCGGTATGCAAACGAGTACAGCTGGAGTTTCTGTAGTTGGGTTGCATATGTCATCCGTTTGAGGTCAGTATTCCTCTTGGTGTGGTAATGGTGTGAAGTTTTAAGCTGTTGCCATTGTCTTGTAAGGTACATCCCAAATGGGGTGTTGTATCCTTTAGAGTGTCTCATAAGTCATGATTAGAGAGGCACAATGGCAGCCTTTTTTCTGCATGCAAACACATTAGAGGTTAGGGGGGCCATGTAGAAAGATATCCACACTACACTGCCAATATGGTTATCAAATGAGTGAATGCTATCTACTTTGGTTTTAGGATTCCTTATCACATCTTATGTATGTAGGGGACTACCGCCTATGTGATAGTCTGCCGGTAATAGGTGTAATCCAAAGGTGATGTCTATGCACCTTGTGGCATTCAGCTTGAGGCCATGTTATTGACACCAGGTATCTGTCTCAGTGACACCCTTATGGAGGTTGTCTGTATCAGCTGGGGAATCAGTCATGGACCCTAGTTAGCAGTTGTCTGCAAACCTTTTCAGCCTAAGTCCTCCTGTGCTTGCCTGTACCTCATAGAAGCATATACCGAACATGAGGTGTCCTATGACTGAGTCCTGGGGGACGTCAATTGTAACTGTTTCACAGTAGGACCTAGGGTATGCAACCCTCACTGTGTGGGCTTCGTCCATGAGCCACTTTGCAAAACAACTCGTGACATAGGGGTTAATGTGCAGGTGGCTGTTTATGTTGATAATACTAGAATGGTGAACAGTGTTGAAAGCCTTTGTGAGATCAAGGTAGGCTGTCTGGACCTCCTTATCCTCATCTAATGCCTAGGTAACTGTCTCAAGGGAGTCACCTAGTTTAGGAGACATGGTCTGGCCCTAACAACTCCAAACAGGGTGGAATCAAAGGTTTGGAGGCCACCAATGTTTCTGTGAATGTGATCCATGGTGATGTGCTCCATAGCCGTGCAGAACAGGCTAGCCAGGCATATAAGGCAATAGTGCCCATGGTCCACTGTGGCGCCACCTATGTGGAGTGGGATAACTGTTGCTGTGTGCCATTCAGGGGGCACAATGCCTGATACAAGGCTATTATTGAATATGGTGCCTAAGTGGGGAGCCAGTTCATTCTGAAGTCCATGGAAAATGAAGCCTGGGATGTTGTATGGTCCCATGTATGCTGTGTTCTTGGCTTTAGAGAGTGCAGCATGTAACTGCATAGTTGTGATTACAGGGACTCTAAATCATTCCTGTATAGATATGGGCCTTTTAGGGTGTGAGATGGATGTAAAGTTAGCACTGAACCTATCTGCCAGGATGTTGCCAATATCAATCAGTTCTGTAATGTTCATGCCTTACTGTTGTAAGACAGAGCAGATGTGGGTATGGCGATCGAGACTAGTGACATACCTTTAGAATGCTTTGGGGTAGTCCACAGAATTAGTGGTGGTTATGTTTACATAGCTAGCTTTGGGGGATCTTATAAGGGATCTCAGACTCTTACTGAGGCTGAACAGGGAGCTCCCCCACTCATGGGATTGTACACTCATTTGCAACAGTCCCTTCCCTTTGTTGTACATTTTGTTTATGGCAGTGGACCACTAGATACGCTTTCTTTTACTGGAGGGTAGCGTTATGGTTCCATTTGGGATAGCATGATCCATGCAGTCGTGTAAGTGCTTATAAAGTGCATTTGTGTATGATTCAGTGGTTGTAACTTTATTGTCCATCTGCATGGGTGTCATGACGTTTACTACTGCTGTCATAAGAAGCCTGAAGTTGGCTTCATAGAAACATTGTACTGTGGTTTCCATAAAGGGAGTGGAGGCGGGATGTGGATAACAAGGAAGATTAGCATACGGTCGGATCTGACCGATGAGGGGATAACCCCAGGTGTGGAACACCAGTCCCACATGTCAGTAATGACTAGGTCTAGGATATTGTTGCCCCTGGTGGTGGTGTGGATAGGTCAATCCAGGCAATTGGAATTGAAGAATCCCAGAAAGCGTTGGCCTAATGAGTTGGTAGACATGTAGTTATCCCAGTTAATTGTGAGGTAGTGTCAGTCACACATTAGTAGTGTCTGGTTGAACCCTAATGTCCAGTGCACCAAGAAGAGAGGACTGTTAACTGTGGGGTATGGTGGTGGATCTGTAGCAAGCTACAATTTTTATTGCACTTATGGCCAGAGTTAGTTGCAATTGGACAACCTCTAATGCATTGTGCTGAGCAACTAGCCTAGAGTTGTGGATATCCTCGGGAAATACGGACACACTTCCACCTTGGGTGTTCCGGTCCAGGTTACTGTCTGGAAAGTGTTGTATGGGTAATCAGCTGGTAGTGCAGGGGTGCTCTCAGAAGCCTTGAACCGGGTCCCAGTCCCTGCATAGATATCAATGTGGTCCATTACAAGGGGCACCTCAAGTGAGTGCGTTTTGAGATTAAGACTTCAAACATTGAGTAGCATTACCCTCAGGTTTTGCTTGCCTGCCTCTGTTATGGTGGCGAATATGTTATTTGAACCTTGCCTAAAAAGGCACTATAGGAGCAGCAAGAGTCTTAGCCATTATCCGGAATCCCAGGGATGACAGGTGCAGGCCACCTGTGGCAAAGAATTGTGGTCTGTTGACCATTTCATTCCAAGCAGACATATACTGGATACCCTTAGAATGACAGCAGAAGCATAGCCAATTGGTGAACTAAATCATTATGTCCTTGTACTGAGTTATCATTCTGGACAATGGCAGAATGCTACTTAGGGTGAGGGCCATAACTGCCTGGGCTACAAGATCAGAGAGCTATTCCATGTCTCTTTACATGTAGTCCAGGATGGTACATCACAGGTTATTCACACTGACATGGACATTGACAGAGTCATATTGTACTTGTTGTGGAGTGACCTGGGTGCATAGGTTATGTTGCGGATAATGTTACCCGACAGGCAGCTGACAGTAACTATCACCTTGTTTAGCCTGGTGAGTGGGACATGAATGTGGCCCACTATAGAGTCACCTATGACTAGTGTGGTGGGTACATCCCTTTGCCTTATTGGCTGTGGTTGATTGGCACACTGAGTCTGTGGGCTATAAATCATTGGTGTTGTGTTGGGGGATGGAGGTTGCCTGCATTTCTGCTTTGGTGTTCTCTTTCACCTAGACAGAGTATTATTGAGAGGCTTCGCAAATGTGTTTGTGTTATTATGTGTGGCCTTTCGTGGTGGAGATTTATTGAGACTATTTGATGGGTGTTGTGTGGTGCAAATGTTTAACTTCCCCACATGACTGTCAAGTTCAGTCATGGTTGGAGAGAGTTTTACCTCCAGTTTGGCTAGATAAGTGCATTTCTCACAGGTTGTAGTGTTGGGTGTTAGGAGTAGAGGGTTGACTGTGCACATGAGACAATTTTTACATTGCCTCAGGATGCCCATATTCATCAGATAGACAGCAGAGTACACTGGGAGCTGATCCTTGGACATGCCTGCATATATAACTATTTCCCTTTAGATAAGTGAGGAAATTGAGTACAAGAGTTGTGTTACTGTAAGCAAGCAGAAAGTGTATGTACAAACACCGTTTACCTGTAGGTAATGAGGAAGATTGAGTGCCATAGTAATTAGTAGCTCTTGTTCTGAACAAGTGCTGAGCATGAATAAGCAATCCAGATAGGGCACCGGATAACATAAACACACTGCTCCCCCAACAGGTACACAATGATATATCCATGTACACTACAGAGCCTCTGTAACCATAGCTATGCAGGTACAAGGTGCACTCAGGCTGCATGGGACCCGTCCACATCCCTGGTTGTATCATACACATATGGCAAATCAGTGTGTTCTACACATACGCATCATGAAAAACATAGCTTCATGTCAGTCTGTGTACACTCTGTATACACTCTGTATGGTGAACACCAACAGTTATCACAACCCACAAAGTGGAAGCACCACTTATAATGGGAGGTACTGCACTACTACCCTGCTGAGTCTGGTCTGAAAGGCAGTGAACCGTAATCAACCTATTTTATATCAGCAGTACAGATGTAGATGACAGTAAGGATGATTTCACACTGTATATCATAACTTTGACAGGTCATAGGACATCATCACCCATACTGTGTTCCACCTACACGCAATATACTAGAAGTACATTTGTATGTCACAGGAGTGTTCTGTAAGTGGACTGTTGACAGAACCAACACTACAGATGGTGTCTATATAATATGTGCATATCACACCAGTGCCAGCTACAGTAAGACAGGGTTACTTCACTGTACTCCGCCTCATTGGAGACCATACCACACAGACAAATGGAAGGCATCTGCCTATGTACGTATGTGAATGGCTATGACCTAAGAGCAATAACTGATGCAGTGTTGTGGACAACATACAGAAGGGGCTTTGTAGGTAAGGTGTGTGAAATATGGGCACAATCTGACAGCTGCATAGTGCATTGTCACCACTAGGGTAATAGTCCTGTACCCATGACCTACCACCAAGGCAGTGGTCAACATAGTAGACACTGTGTGTAAGGGATGCAACTGGGCAGTTGCCCTTCTTGAGTTAGTGACATCAATACACCTTTTAGGTAGTCGTAATTGGCAACCCTAGTCATGACAGGGTGCCATCCATGAATATGAAGATCATTGTTCAGCCATACCCATCACACAAGTGACCTCTATCGGTTCACATATTACCTTTAAGGGGTATTGGCCATGTTTGGATGGCCGACACCAGCCTTCCCAATCCTCACCTCCACTATGTAGCATGAAGCCTACCCTGCATAAAGCCATGTCCACACAGTGATGTTGCTACGCGTACATATCCTGAACTCAAATACAAATGTCATGGACATCCACCTTCCTAGTACAAGGATCTCCACATGCTGGACAGATCCTTGTGCCATACACGTTACATACTTCCGCTATTCTATGCATCCCTGTCCAGCACAGCTGCATGTTGCCCCCTTTCAGACATGGCATGATGACTGCATGGCAAATGTATCATTAACCCTGTGGATCAGTTATGTGGCACTGCTACACCTGGCCCCAGTAACCCAGCAGTCAGCTACAGCTAGATAACCTTACATCCTAGGCTCATACATGGACCAGGACATACAGCCTACTAGTTGACTTTGGCCGTACATGCTATAGTTGATAACTATCCCTGCAAATATCATCAGGCAAGCCAGTGTCCCATGTGTATCACATGCGCAACACAGGTGATACATGGCAGGATGTTGAACTGCTGTACAGTGCTATGTAGATGTATATGGCAAAGCACATACATGTATAACCTTCCATGTGCATGTCTGCAGTGTCATAGATCATGTCGGTCATATGCACACGGGAAGTCTTAGATGTTACAGGTGTCAAGTGATTTACAATCAGTGACACCCTGACTGCTGTCTAGGTTGTGTGTGTTCCCCTTCAATTAACAGAGACATAGCTTAGTGCTTACACAGGTTCATGTAGGACTGCTTGCGACACACCTGTGAGCTGTCCTCAGCAAACATCCATCTGCAAAGATGCCCCACCACTTAGTTATGTCCACACAACTGTCCATACCTGATGTACATCTTACCGTACTGTCAGCATATCACCATATACAGTTGGCAATGATGGGGCTGCATTGCAACTGCATGCTGTAGTATGCCACATGTCACCTGCATACATCAGCAACTGCATACGCATGGTAGATTACTGCACCCACTACATGTACATGTGTGTAGGTCCTACATTCCTGTCATTTGGCCATGTTTGTAGGCATTGCAATTTTTGGACATGCGTAATGACATACATGGGACGTGGACCATTGTATGATATGATAGTTGTAATGGGTGACCAGTATAGAGGGAATGTTAACTCCGTCAACATTGATATCACACCTTATGTACCATTAGCATTCAGTGGCCATGGACCTACCTTCTATGTGCATGTGTGTAATTGCTGTAGCCACCTGTCTGCACAAAGGACAACAACAGCAATACTATATACATATGTGTTGTGTGTGTGTGTGTGTGTGTGTGTGTGTGTGTGTGTGTGTGTGTGTGTGTGTGTGTGTGTGTGTGTGTGTGTGTGTGTGTGTGTGTGGCATGTACATATCCACGGCAGGTACATGTATGTCATATCCGAACATGAGGGTGATTACTGGTGTACAGCAATAGTCATCTGTTACTGCTGTATATAAACAAGGGCCCCTGGTATGTGTACAGCCGATCTGGTTACAAACTGTGTTATCATTGCATTGCATAACACATGATGCATCTGTGTCAGTACATGGGTAGTCTGCACAGTTGATGTAGAGCTAGGTACAGTCCACTGGTCTATTATATGTCCTACCACATGTATGCATGTGTGTGGTTGGTCCAAGGCCATGGTGATGTCTGAGGGCTACATCCTACAATGCAGCTTTTGACACTGTGGCCTGCACCTGACACATCTGTGATGCCTTTTGAGGGTGTACTGGTCGGTACGTGTGAGTGGCCTTCACATACATGGGGAGACCACCACCTGGTGCGATCCATATCTGTGTTATGGCCCACATGTTTGATTCTGAGGTATACAGTGGTAGTGCTTTTGTGCAGTACTGAGCATTCAGCCAGGTGTTCCTCACTGCACAGATGTCAGTATTCCCCATTGTTGGATCTACAGTGAGCAGCTGTGATTACGAACGCTACACATCTAGCACTGTTTAGCATGCACATACAATGCAGTTGTCCTCTAGGTGTCAGGATGTTATCCTGGGTTCAGGACATTCGACTATGACTGGCACTATATGGGCAAAGTATCCACTTTTGGCAGGACATCACCACGGGTGGTAGTATTGTGCTTGGTATATATTGGTACATCTAAGGTGGCGGACAGCAGCAAACGTTGTGTAGAAAACATGTGTCAGGTATATGTAGTGCTGACAATGACAACTATTGACACTGGAGGCCATTACAATGTGTTGTTCATGTCTAACTGTAATGGCATGGCCACTGTGCCCTTCTGTGTTTAGAGGCAGAGTGCATACAAAACAGCCCTGTACTACTAAGTGAGTGAGCATGCCCAGTATAACCTTGTATAGATGGACACATAGTGCATTCCGAACGGCCGTGAGCTACTGTGTGAGCATGCTCTGTGACACCTTGTGTCAGTTATGTGCCTCTATGTGTATGGGCATGGCCAATGTTACCCTATATAGCGGTAGTAGTCGTCTATTCAACAGATGGCCATACTCCACTTCAGGATGGATTCCTATATTGAACAAACAGGTTCACGGGTATGTACATCTTAACTACCAGCATCCATGTCAATGTCCACATTCCTAGAAGGTCATAATGACAGCCTTGAAAGGTGTAGTCTTTGTGGTGCGACTCATATCTACGTAGTATTGTAATAGTGATCTGTAGATAGATTGTTGGTCTGATCCCACCACTGGTGTGTGTGTTTTTGTCTCCGTCTGCTTGGGGACAGAATTATGCTTTTACACTGCTTACGCTCCATACAATTCCTATCGCCAACTTTGGCAATGCCGATGTTGTCACCCACCTAGAAGTACACCTCTGAGAGTGCTGTGTCCCAGTAATCTAGGTAGTGCATTCTATAACTGTGTAATGCTGTAGTATGATAAGGTAGGTAGGTCACTGTACTAATCCCAGGCATGCCAACTGTGTGTGTGTGTCTGTCTGCCTGGAGACAGGTATATGCTTTTACACTGCTCATACTCCATACAATTCCTATCACCAACTTTGGCAATTCTGATGTTGTAATACACCTAGAAGTATACCTCTGGGAGTGCTGTGTACCAGTAAACTCGGTTGCGTATTCTGTAACTGTGTAGTGCTGTAGTGTGATAAGGGAGGTAGGTCGCTGCTCTAATCCCAGGCATGCCAACTGTGTGTGTGTGTGTGCGTGTGCGTGTGTGTGTGTGTGTGTCTTCCTGGAGACAGGAATATACTTTTACACTGCTCACACTCCATACAATTCCTTTCGCCAACTTCCACCTAGAAGTACACCTCTGGGAGTGCTGTGTTCCAGTAAACTCAGTAGTGCATCCTGTAACTGCGTAGTGCTGTAGTGTGATAAGTTAGGTAGGTCGCTGTTCTAATCCCAGGCATGCCAACTGTGTGTGTGTGTCTGTCTCTGTCTGCCTTGAGACAGGAATATGCTTTTACATTGCTCACACTCCATACACTGCCTATCACCAACTTTGGCAATGCTGATGTTGCCATCCGCCTAGAAGTACATCTCTGGGAGTGCTGTCCCAGTAATCTCGATAGCGTGTTCTGTAACTGCGTCATGCTGTAGTGTGATAGGATAGTCAGGTAGGTGTTCTATTCCAAGGCATAGCATGTGTGTGTGTTTGCCAGTCATATCCTATGTGTTGGTGGTTGTGGGTGGCTAGCCCCTGGATGTGTTGAATAGCTTGTTTTATTGTTTCCCTATATAGTGCCCATAAATGTCACAATCAGCCAAGAGACCGGGCTGGCAAGACATACCCATACATTCGGCAATAGGCCTGGTGAGTAAAGCCAACTACCCTTATATTACCCTGAATACAGTCTGGACCAGTGTGTCACACAGAAACACACTTGCCTTGGGATTAACACCTGTACATAATACAGGAGGTGCTGGTGGTTTCCTTTTCATTCTTGTCTAATTCTTTGTTGTCACAAGGTTTGCTTCTGGGATATGTATGCTATATCTATGTATATATATATATATATATATATATATATATATATATATATATATATATATATATATATATATATATATATATATATATGCCTGACACCCCCCATTATGTCACCTATATCCAAGGCCTGCACCCAGCTATCTATACATATACACTCTTGGGACCTGCATCACACCCTGGGGATAATCGGGATTCACTATCCTTTACCTCATGTGCATAGTATCACCTTCTAATGCATAGTTACATGATATATATATATAGATATGGACATTAACACACATACATTTATATGATGGAATACATGTCCTATACTGCTGGATGATCTGTACATGGTAACCTCCAATGTATGCATATCTGCCAAGGCTTAGTGGTACAGCACATTGCCTGTGGTGTGCAGGGTCCTGGCATCGAGCCTTGCAGAGGCCGGATGTTTTGTTGCTGGGCAGAACAAGGAGCATTGCATATTGTGTGAGTAAGGCACTTTCAAGCAGTTGTGTGTGGGTCTGCATGACAGTAATCAGTGGTTAGTTTTGTGGAGGCTCAGTATGGGTCATGTAACTATGCATTAGAAGGTGATACTATGCACATGAGGTAAAGGATAGTGAATCCCGATTATCCCCAGGGTGTGATGCAGGTCCCAATAGTGTATATGTATAGATAGCTGGGTGCAGGCCTTGGATATAGGTGACATAATGGGGGGTGTCAGGCATACTGTGCATGGATTGGCTCCCTGTGGCTCGTGATTGCTCCTCGCTTAGCACGGCTTAGCTAGGGGTGTGTCTTATACCTGCCTAGTGCAATTGGGGGGGACAACAACAGTAGGAGAGTAATCAAGGTGAACTAGCTGAGCTAACAGGTGATATGTATCAGAATCAGCTGATTACAAGGGTGGCAGACCAGCCCAGCCCAGAACACTACTATAAACTAAGCAAACACCTTCCACTCTGGTTTTTCCACACTCTACACCACCAGTGTATACATGCGGGGAAATTTTAACAAGCAAACCTACGAAATGAGAAGGGCTGCAGCAAGTAACATAGACCAACATGTGCAAGAGGCCAAAGGTGGTGAGGATGTGAATGCTGCTGAACAACCCTCAGTGAGGAGACAGAGAAGAGTGTATAGACCCAGGGTAACCTATCAGGGGCTACATGAGCAGGGGATAGTGGAGCACTATAGGGTGGACAGAGACCTCCTACAGCAGATTCTTGAGCTGTGCCAGCCACACCTGACACATCAAACAGGCCAGGGGGAACCCATCCTAGTGGATACCAAGGTATGTTTAGGCCTAGGTATACTAGCCACAGGTACTTCCTAAAGCACAACTTGGGATATCATGGGGATCTCACAGGCATCAGCATCCAGGGTATTCCACCAGTTCCTGGATGCCATGTCAGCACATGCCAGTGAGCACGTACATTTCCTCAACACATGTGAGGTGTTGACCAGCAATATGCGTCTCTTCCACCAAATGGCAGACCACCCTGGGGTAGTGGGTGCTATAGCCCGCACGCATGTACACATCAAAGCACCACCCCATGTGCAGGGTAGGGCCTACATCAACCGCAGGGGCATCCCCTCCATCAACTGCCAGGTCGTATGCGATGCCCACGGCATTATAATGAATTTGTGTGCTGGCTGCCCTGGAAGCTATGACAAATCAGACATATGGCATCTGATGCAGCTGTACTGCAGCTTTGCCAATATGGACATCCCCTATGGTCACCTAGTGGGGGATGCTGGGTACCCACTGGAGCCCTGGCTGATGACACCCATCAGAAATGCACACACACCTGAACATCGACACCATAATGAAGCACACGCACAAGCCAGGCATATAATAGAGCATGTGTTTGGGATGCTCAGGTCATGGTTCCAGTGTCTGGACACATCCAGTGGAGCCTTGTGGTATTCACCAGCTACATGCACCCAAATTGTTATGGTATGTGCTATGCTACGCAATATGATCCTGTGAAAACAGCTGCAGCAGGGACAGCATGGGGTAGGGCCACCCAGCCCCCCACCAATGCCAGGACCTGTACAGGCACAGAGTGACTTGGAGGAGGAACAATCTGAGCCTGACCCAGTAGGCAGAAGGAGGCGTGCCCAGTATGACCTTGCCTTGGCAAAGAGGCAACACATAGCATATGCACTGACACAGTAGTGACCCAGGGAATGTCACCCTTTCTGACTCACACAGACAGTAAAAGGGATGCCAAACATGACATCACCTGTGCTCAGCCATGTATAGGGTGTGTACTCTGTGCATCTGACATAGGCAGCCCTCCAGCATCATCTTCAGATCCAGCACACCCTCAAGGTAAGTCAATCAACCTACAAATTGGCAAATGTATTAGACTGTGTTGGTACCTATAACTATGGTATGAATGTGAGCATGCAAGGGAATTGGGTGGCCGAATATTAAGGCAGCAGACAGTAGACACCCATAGTAGCACCATTACATCTGTAGCACATACTGGAGACACCATAGTGGCCAATAGTACACAGGGTGACAAAACCCACTGGTGGTAATGGGCTGAGCATCATGTGTGTCCATACAGCCCACACAAGTCTCAATCAGCTGGACAGGTGTAGACCAACACATACAAATGCTGTACTATGGTCTCTGAATGTGCTCTATGGGCAACCCCCCCCCCACAGACCCACACAGACAGACTACAACAGGCCAGGCAGTTGGATGTAGGTTGTGATGGCTAGGACGTCTGAAACTAATATGTTGGTAATTAAAGCTAAGACCTGTAGTACACTGGTATGTCTCTAGCCAGCACAATAGGTAGGTCTACACACTGAAATGGAGTACCTGACATACCAGTACAGTACTAGCAAATGTATACAAGTGTCAGGTGTGCCCCCCTTCCAACGTACACATATAGCAACAGTCAGGTGCACCCCCCCCTGCTGCTTTGTAGGACTGTGGATACAGTCGGATGTCCCCCCACGCTGTGCAGAAATGTAGCAACAGTCAATGCCACATGACCGATGGATACCCTGCAGACACAGCATGCCACCTGTCAGTGTACAATGCAGTGGTCGGCACCACAGTACATACTTCCTGGACATGTAACACATGTGATACAGTTTCCCATGCTGGGCATGCTCAAACACATGAAGGTATGATAGCAATGTCAGTCGACAACATGTGGAATGGTCATGCTAGGCATGCTCATACACGTAAACACATGAAGGCCAGGTCTGCAAACACCAGTGGTTCGGACATATCTGCCGGTACATTGCTATACTGTTGGATTACTGTGCTGTATGGTATGTGTGTGGTACCGTCCATTGTCTGTATATTTGCCATGGCGTATTGGCAATTCACATTAGCTGTGTGTGCAGGGCCCTGCTACCAACCCTTGCAAAGGATGATTATTTGGTTGCAGGGCAGAACAAGCCCATTGGATATGGAAGGAGTAAGGCACATTGAAGCAGTTGAGAGTGGTTGTGCATGGGTTTGTGCGGTGTTAAGCACTGATGACCTCTGGTTACAGCTTCTTGCACTTGATTAGCCTCCATATTTCTTTACCAGTGCAATACTTGCATACTGGTAGCCAAACACACTTACACCCGCTCGCTCCTGCACTTGCACATGCACCGACATTGGTGCTTGCATCTGTTACTCACACCCCTGGGGGGGCGCAATCCCCTGTGATGCCTATTACATTGGACTACATGACTACAGTATCGGGTATGGCTGACCATTAGGCGAGGACATGGCGTTCGACTGTACGAAATCAGTGGCCTGTCCAGTGAGATAATCATATTATATGTGTGTTCCTTGTACAATCTGCTCCTATCCGTCTGATACATGGAAACTTATACTCTGCAATGCAGACAAGCAATTGTATTTTGGGACCAACATCCATCTGCCGAGTCATGCTATCGCATACCTATTGTAGGTTTGCCACCTTTTAAATTGGCCGAGGTGGGACTTTAGGATTAACACCTGTCCCACTTTGCATGGGACAGTCCGTCCTTAGGCAGATGTGTCATGCGAAAATAATCAAGACATAGCAAATGTCCTGATTGCAGGACAATATTATATTCTACGTTTCTCTAATAGTTGCATGTAACAGTTATTGTATATATGACATTTCTATATGTTATGTGAAGTAGCATAAACAATTTGACTGTTACCAGACTATGCTTTTATTTGTGCAAATACATACAGTTTTGTACTGTGCACTGCTGTAGGTATGTTCTGACCTGGTACATCTGATATTTCTATGGAGCAGGTCCCACTTTGGCCATTTTGAAATGTGGCAACCCTATAGGACCTGTATGTAGAGATGTCAGATTTGGCAGGGCAACACATACCCACAGCCAGTAGAAAAGAGAATACTTCACTGTTTTTCCTTAATAAAAGGTTATTCTTGTAGCATTATAGTTGTTTATACTGTTTCCTATAACATCTAGGTGTTTCAGATACAACATAATCATTTTATGCAACAACTACAGAAAATATATGGGTTCTTTGCCCTACATCACAGGCCATTTGCCATAATTACATTTATTTTGCAGGACACAACTGCCCAAAGGGCAGTGTCCCTCGCAAAGATGGACAGGTGGTAACCCCAACCTATTATGCTATCATCTGCCTAAGGTAGTCGGCAGAATGTTCGCTTTCTGCCACTAGCAGGCCTCACACACGAATAGGGGAGAATGAACACTGAATCAGGGATACTGCATAACACCCTCAGGGACACATTTAGATGATTGGTACTATTAACCTGACACATCAAAAGTCTCAGAGCATATGTATTCACACACATTTGCTTAAGGTACATGCTGTTTATGACTCATACATGCTGTCATTATTCATTACGTTTATTCCGCCACCTGTCCACCTAATATCACTAGTTCTAGAAGGGTTTAGCTGGGACTGTGTTAGATTCAGATTCATAATCACGGACGTCACTGATAATTGGGGACAGTTCACTGATATCGTCCCTACGTGTTCCCCCAGTGGTTTACAGACTATCCAGTAGATGTGCTCTTAAGGTTTGGGAGGTATGGGCGTATGCTATATCCACATCAGAATATTAATTACTTCCTTGGGGTGGTCCTAATACATCTCTGCCAGCCAACACCTGCACACTTAGGCCCATAATTGCATACCCATGGTTCCCCTACCTGACAGCGCTCTATAGCACTCATCCTTACTGTGAGCACAGCTGGGGTATGAACACACCCCTACACACTGCCCACTCTCCCCGTGTCGGGACACATGTCGTATGTTGTGTCAACCCATGTGTTATCAGGCTTGCACAACCTACTATTCCGTGTACAGCTACATCCTGGTCGTGTCAATCATTACTGGGCTTGCCTACAAGAACAGAATTTTTGGTGTCCCACAAGGGACACCGCCATCCACGTTTAAAGTATAGACCATGTAGATCTCTCCCACTGGTAGTTTCCTGCCAATGGTCTGGGAAACAGTGGGGTATTTACCTTTATTGCGTGTCTGTATGTCTCACCGGCCTAGCTGGGGGTGTGTGAGAGGTAGACGTTTGTTTATTGGACCTCCCACCAACATATGTCCGGTCTGAACATATGTTACCCATAACTGCTGTAATGTAACCTAGCTATGTAGCTATGTACATGTGTATATTTACAGTATATATATATATATATATATATATATATATATATATATATATATATATATATATACATTGATATATACAGCTATATCTGCATATGTATACATACATGTATATTCATATCCTGCTGTCTATATATATATATATATATATATATATATATATATATATATATATATATATATATATATATATATATATATATATATATATATATATATATATATATATATATATATATATATATATATATATATATATATATATATATATATATATATATATATATATATATATATATATATATATATACCTATCTGTGTGTCCGTTGACCAATACATTTCCCGCTCATATGCACTTGCACATGCGTAATGGTGTTTATATATGCTTCACCAGCATACTATTGCCTTAGTTATCTTGTAATCGGTATTTAGCACGTTATACAGCGGACAGATGACGCAATATGTTCATGTACGGATTACTGATGGTAATTGGGATGTGATACAGTGTCATCTGACCCATCCCTCGTCCGCACAGCCTATTATTCCAGCTACTGTTGATGTTTCTATATGCACATTCATATTATTTATGTCAATAAATTGAATGCATGTGTTACAGAGAATGTACTTCAACATATTGTTGTCTGCATGTGTGTATGCATATATACCTTTTACGTACTAGCTGACCTACACGGGGTGGTCCGTTGGAACCGGCCCATCCAACCCTGGCACTCATGGATCCATAATCGCATGCCCCTAGTTCCTCCACCTCACCCCATGCATAACAGCCTTTATCCACTTGTTATCGCAGCTATGACACACCTTTACACATTGCCCTCTCCAGAGCGTTTGGGGCCCTACACACATTTTGTCCCACCTCGTGTATTCACAGGGTCTCCCGTCATGTATATTTGCACATACGGGCCTTTCCTGGTGTTATGTATTATGGCCATTGGGAGTTTACAAGTGTTGGTGGTCCCAACATGGAGGACATTCCATCTGTGTGAAATGTAGACATACCAAAATGAACAAAAGTAGAACACCAACCAAGAATCAATAAAACCCCACAAGCGAACCACCACAGTGCTACTCTCTGACACAAAGGCAATCAAACGTGGAAATCCTCAGTTGTATCTTCCATGGTAAAATACTCTCGTAAACCAAAAGAACAGTCCAAGTAATGCTGCAAATCCTTTTATTGGTAAAAAACAAATAGAAACAAGCGCTTTCACATGGTCCTACCAGGCTTTATCAAGATGAAATGTAGACATAACAGTTCAAAGATGTTATGCCCACTGGTAGAACCCTGCCTGTGGTGAGAGTAGCAGTGCTCTGCTCACTCCTGGGCAGCTTTATATGACATACGCCGACAGCACTATATAATACCTTAGTTGCTCTTGATTCCTTCACAACTCTTGTGTATGCTTTATTGATACGGCGTTCATTTTTCATTCATATATGTATATACACATTTTATATATATATATATATATATATATATATATATATATATATATATATATATGTATGTATATAGATATATATATATATATATATATATATATATATATATATATATTTCATGTCTGCAGATATATCTATACACACACACATATATATATATATATATATATATATATATATATATATATATATATATATATATATATATATATATATATGTGTGTGTGTGTGTGTGTGTGTGTATATATAATATATATATATATATATATATATATATATATATATATATATATATATATATACATATATACATATATATATATATATATATATATATATAAAATTTACATCTGTACATGCAAACATACACTTCCTATGCTGGGAGCTGCTTACATCCATGCAGGTGCACTTGCCTATGCTTACTGTGCATTACATATGTTTACTGCTGCTTATCTGTGCTTACGTGTGCCTTATTCATTATGACAGTACCACTTTGATTGAAGGAATCTGGTTAATAGCCCCATGCGAAACACATGTTCACTTTTACATGTTTAAATGTTGGCTTTACAACACAGCGACATTCATTCCACAAGGAAAATGATATGTGCTATAGTCGAACTTGAACCGGGAACGCCTTTACGTTAGGCGGATGCACTAACCACTATACTATTGGTTTTCTGCTTCATTTATATGTATACCCATGGTTCATAGTTACCTGAACACATGCCTCAACACCTCACTTACACAGCAGGTATCCATTTTCCTGCTGGGAAAACTGCACTATTACACATGCGCCATTCCCAATTCCCTACTGCTCTGGATCTATGCCGCATGTTGACTCACTCCGAGTATATTCAGAACTCCAAAGCCTATAGTCCTGGCACATACATGTGTTTGATTGTCAGGGTGTTCATCTGGATTTAGGCTTGTTTGACTGGGGACCGGAACAGCCCTGTACTCGTTTGAAAGTCAGATTTAGCAAGTGGAGAAGGTTACTCCCACTGTTAGCATCCTACCTGTGGTTAGAGACGCAGGCAGTTTGTTCACCTCTGGCCAGCTATATTCCTTCACATTAGTTATTATTGCTTTCTTGTTCCCCTTTTCACAGCTTATTCTTGTAGCATTTTAGTTGCATATTCAGTTTCTTATGACATTTAGGTGTTTCAGATGCAGAATAACAGTTTTATGCTATTATGACATAAATATAGGACATATTTCTGTCATTAAATCTCAGGACATCTGTGAGGTGGAGGTGACACTAAATGTACAGGATACAACTGGCCAAAGAGGGACTGTCCCTCACAAAGTGGGACAGGTGGTTACCCTATATATATATATATGTGTGTGTGCGTGTGTGTGTAAGTATGCATGCATAAACATCTATATGATTTAATTACTTTGATCATACTATTGGATGACTATGCTGTCTTATTTGTGATAACATCAGTGTTAGGTATAACTGCCGTGGCTTGCAGGTAAATCACATTGATTGTGATGTGTAGGGTCCTGGCGCCGGGCCTGGCCGACACTGTATACTGTGTTGCTGTGCGGGAGAAGGGCCGTTGGACAATGGATATGTACAAGACTTCTCAGGTTCAGTTATCCATTTCACCGCCGATTCACGTCATGCATAATCTGTCTACATTCTTACTGTGATACATTACCCCAGTTCACATTTAATTGCCTGTATATCGTTATACAGCATAAAATTAGCAAGATATGATCATATACAGATTATGAGTCATAAACGGGTGTGTGCTGCAGTCAAACCGGCAATGTCTGCTCGATAGTCGGATGCTCTAACCACTACAATATTGGTATTTTGCTTCATTTACATGTAAACCCATGGTTCATAGTTACCCGAACACATGCATCAACACTTCACTAACAATGCAGGCATACATTTTCCTGTTGGGAAAACTGCACTACTACACATGCGCCATTCCCTACTGCTTTAGACACGTCCCGTATGTTGGCTCACTCCAAGTATATTCAGACGTACCAAGCTTATACTCCTGGGACATACATTTAAATAATGGACAGGGTGCTCAATTATTCTTCTGATTTTTGGCCCGTACGAATGTTGACTGGGACTGCTCTGTACCTGTTTGAAGGTCAGATGTAGTACATGGACATAGTTCCACATTTAGCATCCTACCTGTGGTTGGGGATGCAGAGGTGTGCGCCTCTCTGGCCAATTTGATATGACAGCACTAAATATTACGGGGGGGGGCACTGCTTTTTCTTCTTCACATTCGTTATGACTACTATATTGTGACCATGTTCATTCTTTATATATATATATATATTTATAAAACTAGTTATATATTAAACCAGTCTGTACATACACATGCATATATACCTACATGCCTATTTACATTACCCATACTGTTGAATGACCGCCACATACCGTCGCACATATACGCTTGCATACCCACTTACGTCTAGGGTTGCCACCTTTTCAAATGGCCACAGTGGGACATATTCGGGACACACATCAGACCTTACAGGCCGACACATACCCACGGTCAGTACAAAGGATAGAACATTATACATTTGCCTAAGTGAGAGCTTATTCTTGTAGCAGTTTAGTTGCTTATTCTGTTTCTTGTCACATGTAGGTATTTTACATACAGAAATAACTATTTTATGCAACTATTACATAGAATATGGGATATAATTATATCCTACATTCCCAGGACATTTACCATTTGTAATTTCTTTGGTCAGGACACAACTGCCCAAAGAGGGACCGTCACTTGCAAAGTGGGACAGGTGGTAACCCTACTTACATCTGCTTTACAGCACCTTAATCACTCTATATCTGACTGCCGTTGCTTTGATCTTCATATAAAATTAGCCCTTGCATGGCTTGGGCCCAGGAACAGGTACACCATACTCACCGGTTTTAACACTAAACCATCCGTGATACATCCTCTATGAACGGTAAATGGGGTATATGACTCTACTACTGCCATTCCACGGTACTGGTGACAAATGTGACAGTTGGGTGGTGTACATGTTACTATGCATATGTTTCTGCTACGCATATGTATACATTTGCAAGTATACATGGTTATGGGTTGGGCACATACGTGACTACCTTTATGCATGTATGTGTGATGTGTAGCTATGCGAATATACCTATGTACGTGTATAGATATGACTACATATCTGGAGTTATACATGGCCATGTATATGAACAACCGCCTATGGGAGGTACCTGTACCGTTTGTGTATAGGGGTTGTGTGCATCATTACGATGAGGAGCCTGGACGGGTTATATAATTCGTGGACATGTACTATTTGGAAGATGGCTATGGGGATGCTTCATGTGAGCGTACGTAAGGTATATATTCCCATGGGGAGACATGCATCATGGTCAGGAGTTTACTCCATGGTCATAGGCTCTGCAAGACCAGCTGGATGCTGAGCAGGGTTGGGGACAACTACTGCTCATACCACATGTGTCCAAATGTTTATGGAACTGGACATCATATCATGCCATCAAGTCTATTCTTTGGAACAGATACTTATCCCATGAGAGATATCCAAAAATTTTATAGACCAATAACCTCAATTCTTTTGGATTTATGAAAATGAAGTAGGGTTATACATGCAAGGGATAAATAGTTTGCAATACTGGAACTGCCTAGGGTGAGACTGCCTAGTAGATATGAGTAGGGGTCACTATGGGCAGATATGGCTGCGCCAAGCTAGCAGCCCGAGTATGCGTGGTATTGGTGGACATTCAGGAGGGGGGGTGGGTGGTGTGCTGTGGAGGGGATGATGGGTATTCAATTATGTATCCAGGTGTGCTGGGGTTGGATGGCTGTGTTCAGGCAAGACCATTATGTGGGTGTGAGCCACTAACATTTCTGTATATGTGTATCGCACTTATTAATGTTCATACATTTGTGGGATTGTGTTCTACAGTATGGCTTGTCAGGTTGTATTGCGGATGTACGTTTGCTTTTTGGTTTTCTTTCTGATTCACCCACTGCTCCATT
Organism: Protopterus annectens; assembly: GCF_019279795.1. Classification (NCBI taxonomy): domain Eukaryota; kingdom Metazoa; phylum Chordata; order Ceratodontiformes; family Protopteridae; genus Protopterus; species Protopterus annectens. Next base: position 1,144,676,017 of record NC_056743.1, on the reverse strand, counting down.
TTACACCTCCAGTTCACCTATTGTGCATCCTACCCAGTATACATTTGGCGAATTATTACATTACCCGTCACCTCCCACCCCCATATTCCACACTAACCATCCATCCCTTCTCTGGTTTACAGCCCATAGCACAGATGACCGAACACATTGCATACACTACATATCTCTGGTACAAATATGGTTGTGGGGACTTCCGTAGCATTTTTGATCTTCCACATGCTGTACATGACGCACATAGGTACATGCAGATAAGCATCTGCACGTACCTATGTACATCATGCTGTACAGGAGGCACATAGGTAGGTAGACACGGGTAATACCCGTTCATCTTTGGGCCGTCCAGACAAGGATGACTTGGACCACAAATGGGCAGATATTGGGTGAATGCTCTGACCATTAGTAGGGTTACCACCTTTTCAAATGACCAATGTGGGACATTTTCAGGACACACATCAGAATATACAGGCCAACACATACCCACGGCCAGTACAAAGGATAGTACTTTAGTTTTATGCCTGAATGCAAGCTTATTGTTGTAGCAGTTTACTTGCTTATTCTGTTTCCTGTAACATTTAGGTATTCTACATACAAATATACGTATGTTATGGAACTATTACATAAAATATGTGACATAATTATGTCCTATGATCACAGGACATTTAACATTTGCTGGTGAGGACACAGCTGCCCAGAGAGGGACTGTCCCTCACAAAGTGGGATGGATGGTAACTCTAACCATTGGGCTAGGCTTAGCATAGGGCAGTGGCACACTAACCCGCTGCATTTCGCTTCCACTTGGTATAATAATCAACACTACAATGGAATACGGGCACCTGGTTTTAAATATCAGTTGTTTGAGGGACAGAGACTCAATATTCAGCTATGTGCCTTTATGTTTACTTTTTATTTTTGTGTTCATGGAGCTGTCTTGTATGCTTTGTATACATTTCAATATCCAGGGACACTGACAGGAGTGATTATTATTAGAGGCGGGCTGTACTAGTCAGTGTTTTAGGTTGCGTGTCTGCAGCCGACATGTTCATGCCTCCATGCAGTGCTTAGACATGCCCTTTGCACTCGCACTTGGCTGTTGCGGCAGTGCACCATCATTAATATACATGTGACTCTGCTGCTCCATCTCTATGCCGGACGTTTGGCGCAAGTCTAACGCCGTCCTTGCACCAAGCTTCATGAATCCCAGGGAGTGTCTAAAAAGCAGCAGAGATCTTGCGTTCTCCATTGCTGTAAAAAAAGACATACTAATGGAAAAAGTCCAGGCAACCGGACCTTTTTCCATTAGTATAAGTCTGATTTACAACATGCACATTGACCAATCAGCGTGCACATTTTGGAATATTAATGGGGGGGTTGTTGTATAATGATAAATATGCTCTACTCAACATATCTGCTATGCATTTGTAGCTCCTTGCCTGCTCTCTAATTCAATTTCTGATAACACTGTAATACATTAAGCAACATTCTGTATAACTCAGAGGTTTATTGTACAACGACCTTCTGAAACAGGCTTTAAATAGGTTTATGCTCTGCCTTTACTTGTATGCTTTAGCAATGAAATTTTCATGTAATTTCTCAAATCCATACACAATTAATATTTGTATCCATGAGGGGCATGGCTAGGATGCTGAACTGATAGCTGCACTTCATTTCAGCTCTCTTACGTCAATACAATTCCTCACAGGAATTTTACAAAATAATATTTAATTTGAAGAAATATTTATTACTAACTTATTTCTGATAACTCTGAGCATCTATAAGAAATATTTTAATGTCAGAACTTGAATAATTCCTGTCAAATTAATTACTGGAAAAACAGCACCAATATTAGCTTTACAGCATGAGTCATCTAAGGAATACAGCACAAGACTCTTCTCTCAAAAAAGACTTGCAATCTCTCATTACAAATATATAGGAACTTACAATAAAAATCGACAAGATGGACAGTAAAATAGATACTTTTAAAGAAAAGTGCTCACAACAACTGGAACAGCTTCAAGAAATGTTTACACAGCAGAAAGGACAGATATCACTTATTGAACAGTCATTAAGTGAAATTGACACTAGAGTCTAAATAGAAGAACAACAAACTGAATTCTTACTTCAACAGAACACATATTTACTAGAAAAGCTTGATGATATGGAAAATCGAACAAGAAGAAATAATATTAGAATATATGGTCTAACAGAAAAATCTGAAGGGGACAATATGATAAACTTTCTTACCACCTGGATACCAGATGTAACAAAAATACCTGAAGCTCTTTTATATGGTATAGAACATGTGCATAGATCACTAGCAGCTTCTGGAAATGCTTCTTCTCTGGGTAAGAACAATCCGAGATCTATAATTGTGAGACTTTTTTCTACACAAGATAAAGATCTTATATTAAGAAATGCTTGGGTAAATTCTCCCATCAAATACAATGATTCATTAATAAGATTTGGCAATGATTATTCTACAAAAAAAAAAGAATTTCTACCAATAATAAAAACCTTGAAGTAAAAGCAACTTAAAGTCCATCTTTTATTCCCAGCAAGACTGAGAGTTTTTCTACCAAATGGAATAAAAATCTTTGAAACAGTAGATTCAGCAATAAAATACCTTACCAACAACAACATCCTAACACATGAAGAATCTATGGACTGGACAATAAGTACACTGAAAAAAATGCTGAAATAAATAATTGGAAAACTGTTGAGCAAAAGAAAAAAAAACTAAAGGACAAATAATCTTACATATGTTATATTCTGTAAAAATCTAAATAATAATACTAACAACAAAAGAAAAGTTCTTACTGCCTTCAAGTTACACTGAAACAGGTACTGTTTACAATTATACTTTAAATGTCAAAATTAGCATACATTTAAATACATTTATCTCAGATCACATCAATATAATAAGCATAATTTAAACATTACTCTATTTTGCATTATTATCCATCTATTATTTTCATATTCTTAATCAGAGTAACCGATGCATAATAATGTTCTCAAATATTTATTTATTTATTTGTATATTTATTTATTGATTTATTTTCTCTCTTTGTGTTTTGTTGTTTTTATTTTTCTCTTCTTTTTATACATTAACTTATAATACTTTAATCAGTATATGGTTATATTGCTTAATAGGTATAGTAATGGCTGCTATATAACTTATTATCAGTTACATCCCTGACAGCATTACTTTTTATAAGTTAAAAGTGTCCCTGTTTGGATAAACATTAATGGCTTTTTACTTTATCAAGAATGACACAATACTAGTGTATGTGCGTATATCATGTTACTTCTAGTGTAAACAAAAATGCTTGACAATGCAACCGCAATTCTCAAACCTTTCTGCAGACAAATGTATAGCATTATCTAGCAGTTGAGAGCCTGATTGTTCTGGGTCAGCAGACCTGTATTTTCATGTTCCAATATGACTACATGAAAGGACACCAATATTAGTCTGCAAGTTTAGTAAGCAGTAAATTCATCAGGGATTAAATCGAGAGGACACTTATATTATAGCTAAAGCACTTGACATTTGATAAATGTATCCTCTCAAAGATATGTTCTATCTAGTCATTAACTGTAAAACAACTTTTCTGAGAAACATTGTTGTAATGCCAATTAATTATTTGAATTAAATATTTCTATATATAGTCATAAAGCAATTTCCAGGATAAATAATACTCTTGCAGTGCATGAATCACCATAGCTATCCTCTGATGTTAGAGGAAAAACAAGCTTCTTAAACAGCTTTTTGATGTAATAAAGGTATTACCCCATAGTTTAAATACATTTTGTCTATTTACTGCAAAGTGGGTTAGGAATTTTAACCTGTAACATTTTCATACATAATAGTTTAAATCTTAGCAGCTTCCATTGTTTTGATATGTTCTCCAGTATACTTTTTAAATACTATAATGAGAAGCTCCGGATAAACTTTTATTCAGTCATAAGATTAAATTACTGGTGTTAAGTAAGCCAAAATTATATCTCCAGCACTTATTGTCAGCAGATAAACTCACTGGTTAAGTATCAGTCTAAGCTGTAAGAGTTAAAATGTGATATACATATATGTTTGCTTTGAAAATGTGGTCAAGTGCACTGTAGTTTTACCTCTGTACTGTGTGTTTTTGATTATACAAAGTCCCTCTGAAAGTTGATAAAACTTTTAACAACAACACACTCAATCAAATATGAACATTATAAGTAGTCTCTTGGATAAGGGAGATGTCTAAATTTTGATCTTGTTGTCTCCAGCCATGGGAATTGTCTTTGAAAAGCTGAAAAATGCAATCAGAGGAAAATATTTAATGTCTACTTAAGAAATATTAATATACTTGTACATTGTATTGCATTTCAGTTTAAGTTAAACATGAAATATGATGTGGTTTCAGAACTATTCATTTTTTTATTCCAATACAACTTTGTAAATACTAATTTAAACACTGGTTTCGGACTTGAGTAGTTTAAAACATTTACACAACAATGGTATTGTATTATACAGTAATGTCAGTAAATAGTTTTCAACAGATATATGCAACATACAGTTATAGATTTTAACATGATGTTTATTAATACCCTAAACTAAATTGAAATGATACTACCTTAATCTAAATATTTGTACCTTTTTGAAATCTGATTAGAAATAAGTATTATTGAATTACAATAAGATGAGTAAACAATATATTTATATATTTTAGCTGATTAGATTATCTTAATATATTATTCAATTATCTTTATTTAAAAACTAAGACGATAAGAAACTGATCCAAATATTATTTGTGAGGGTAGAAAGTTTGTTTGGTTAGATTCACTAACCAAACAAAAAGGTATGTTACCTCATAGCAATAGGGAATGGTTTTTAAGGTTAAAAATTACAAGTGTGGAAGTTCTTTGTTTTTTTTTTTTTTTTATTTATTCTATCACTGGTGTCACTCAGAAACATGCAAAAATCATACAAGAAAAACTTTTTGAATTCTGTATCCAAGATGGAACTAAGAATAAACAATATTTACATAAACTCACACATAAAACAAACTCAAAACTAGGAAATGAAATGTTTATCCATAAATGTTAATGGTCTAAATAGTAGTAATAAAAGGAGAAGCCTATTCAAGTACATAAACTTACATAAACCACAAATGGTCTTCTTACAAGAGATACACTTATTAGATAGAGATATAAATAACTTAAATATTAATAATTACACAGTACTAATGAACTCCCAATACAAAACAAAAAAAAGAGGAGTAGCTATACTACTTTACAACTCAATTATAACACCTAAAATAATTACTACTCATCAAGATACATCAGGTGTGTTTTGTCTAGCTTCAATACAATTAAATAAGATAATCTATAAGTTAATAAATCTATATTGGATCCCAGGACTAGGATTAAAAACAGTTAAACAGCACTTTGAAGAGATAATTCATTTAACTAAGGGTAGCCTGATATTGGCAGGAGACTTCAACTGTATAATAAATGAAAAAGATACAGATTCAAAATCTAAAAGAAGAAAACAACCTATTTCTAAAGCACTATCAGAATTTATAGATACATTGTATTTAAAAGATATAAATGAATTTGCAGAACCAGACTCACTAATCTTCACATTTTATTCTCATAGATATAAAACTAGAATTGATAGAATATATGTTGCCAATGACCTAATAACAAAAATTGACAAAGTCAAAATTACAAATTGTCCCTTATCCGATCATAATGCCATAGTCTTTGAGATAGAGCTTACACCATTTTATTCAAATCCCATTGCTAGGATACCTTCCTATATCACAAAATTGACAGATTTCAAAGAATTTTATGAAGAAACAATCAAAAACATTTGAGAAATAAATTACACAGATGATATTTCAGAAATATATGTCTGGGATTCATTAAAAGCAGTTACATATGGGAAAATATTATCCTGGTACATAAATAAAAGGAAGTTATGGAATAAAGATATGCTAGACTTACAAAACAAAGCAGATAAATTGAAACTGGAAATACAAAAGGGTAATGCTACTCAAGTTCAAGAGCTTACACAAATCAATAAGAAGTATACAGAATTGTTACATCATAAGATTATGATTAACTTAGAAAAGATAAAAATAAACTCATACCCTACTAATTCAGCACACCTGAGACACAACTAATAGAACAAAAAAATAATTAAATCTAAGCAAATAAAATAAATATTTATTCCTAATACTAACAAATGAGTTATGGAACTAAATGATATTTTAGAAGCATTCAGACTCCAATTTAACATTGATAATTTTTTTTTTTATTTTTTTATTTATCATTTGTTGACCGGGAAAGTCCGACTAGGTTCCACAGAGCCTGTTTTCAGCGGAGGCCCAGGGAGAAATCCTCCAGATGCATGTCTTTGGAATGTGGGAGGAAACCAGAGTACCCGGAGGAAACCCACACAAACACAGGGAGAACATGCAAACTCCACACAGAAGGCACCCCAGCCGAGAATCAAACCGAGAACCTCTTGCTGTGAGGTGACAATGTTAACCACTGCACCACTGTGTCGCCCAATTCCATAAACACTCAAGATACACCTACTAAGGATATAAAAATACTTAGAAAATAATACCCATATTAAATTAACACAAGAACAAATAGACATTATAAGCAATCCAATCAATATGACAGAATTAAAATCACAAATTAAAAAGCTCAAGACAAATAAAGCACCTGGCCCAGACAATATGCTACCAGAAATGTATAAATTAATACCCAATCAAGCCATATCCTTATTATTAAAAGTATATGATATAGCAAAGAAAGATTTGAATATACCACCCTCTTGGAAATATTTATTGATATCCCCAATTATCAAACCAGATAAAGATGAGAAACAGTGTTCCTCATATAGGCCAATATCATTACTCAATATAGACTATAAGATGTTTATGGCTATATACGCAGATAGGATCAAACACTTTCTTCCTTTCTTAATTCACAAAGATCAAACAGGTTTATTAAAGGAAGAAATACTTATACTTCAGATAATATTAAACGAATACTAACATTAATAGATTATAGCAAACATAAAGTCCTAGATTTAAATGTAATCTCATTAGATATTAATAAAGCTTTTGATTCAGTTAACTGGAACTTTCTTTCACTAGTTTTAAAAGAATATAACTTTCCTTCTACTTTTAATAATCTTATCCAAATACTATATGAAAAATCTACTGCATATGTTAAACTAGGATCACACAGATCAGGCCCTATAACAATCAAAAAGGGAACTAAACAAAATTGCAGTTTATCACCATTGTTATTTGCATTACTCATAGAACCCTTTGCAAATCAAATCAGATCAAACAATAACATAAAGGGCATTTGTATAAATAAAATGTTAAACCTTAAAATCCAACTCTTTGCTGATGACATACTATTAACTCTCTCAGATGCAAATGAGTCTTTGAATGCTCTATTTAACTCCATGAATAAATTTCAAAATATTTCAGGCATAAAATTTAATCAAAACTAAAATTAGGCCCTGTAATTGTAAAAAAATAATATAAAAAAAGATTTTCCAAATATATAGTAACAGAAAGTAAATTATTATATCTGGGAATAAATCTACTCAATGAATTAACAGATTCTCTAATATTTAACTATAATAAAATACTAGACAAAATAGAACAAACAATTGGTTACTGGAATAAATATATCTTTTCAACAGCAGACAGATTATCTCTGGGATTCATGAAGCTTGCACCAGGCGTAGGCATAGCGTAGGTGGAATAATGCCAAATATGACCGTCGAGCGATTCAGGTACGATCCAATACCATGTGCACTACCAGCGTACGCCAGAACTGCAGAGCCCTCGGCATAGGTATGCTAATCACCCCATGTGCAGTGTTGCACCATGCAAATGAAGGCAGATAGTGATTCATGAAGTGATGCAGGTGTAGCATAAGCCCACGGAAATGTAAACCAAAAAACACAGTTTACATTTTCCCAAACAGAACATCAGAGCTTTGGAAGCGGACAAGACTCATGTATTACAAAGTTAACATATGCCAATGGCTAAATACACAGCCAATGGCATAAGAAAAGATGCACAGCACCTAAAAAACAACATTTAATGTCATATCCACAGTAACGCACAGTACAACCACAGGGTATGTGTGCGCAAACTGGAACATAAAGAAAATATATAAAAATGTCATAAAATCGCAATGTAATATAAATCAGGTTTACACCATAATACACAGTTGTAGGCATGGAACACCACAACCAAGGTGCAAGGGTTGCTAAGGGCCTGCGACAGTGTTTGGCGCGGTAACTATGAATTAGTAGTCAATGCCATGCAAATGCGGCAGATAATACTGAATCGCAAATGTCCCGCCGGATGAAGGTTGAACCATATGGTGCAGCGCTATAATACCGAGGAGTGGCTCAGAGGAGATATGTGACATCATTAGAGGGGTGTGCCACCGTAGCAGCAAGCACATTGGAGCAATGCAAACTGGCCTGGCCATTGCTAAGCAAAGCTGCAGGACAGGGGTGGGGAGGAAGGTATAGAATTGTTTAGTTGAGAGCACACATAGTGCCCAAAAGCACATGTGTACGGGGATGAAAACATGCCTGAAACTCAGTAAGCGGATGCTCATGGCACAAACAATAGCACAAACAGGAAGGTCAGGGGAAGAAAAGAAGGAAATGCCGAAGTAGGGTAATTGGCGTACTAATGAGCAATCAACACCAATCAACACACGGCGGCCAATCAACGGCAGCTGTCAAGTCTGCTCGCAGAAACCTGCAAAACAGGATAGGGGAGGCATCGGAATGCAAAGAAAGGAGGGGAGGCATTGGATTGCAAATTGCAAAGATAGGAGATCTGTCATAGCAGAGCAAAGCAAGCCGACAGTAGACCGGCAATAGCACACATTACGCAAGATACGCCAGGTCTAGGAAAGTACAAATGAAAGCAGGCTGCTAGATGCATGCCAGAAAATGGTAGGTGGAATGTGCAGAAATGTAAAAGGAAGGTCAAGAGGTAATCCACGGTAGCCAAATGTAATTCAACACCAAAGGCACCACAATAGTAGTTCCGGTAATAAAACACATAAGATACCCTGTAGCTACGATCGTGCATACACACCCTATGACTTCATCGGTATTCACAGCACAATAGTATAAAGTGTGAATGCACCCTACACACACCTGTGAATTCCCAAACACTGCACCATAGGTGTAAACACATGGGGAACTTTTAAAATGTACATGTTGGGAGCTGCCATAGCTGTGACTCATCAGCATGTGTTAGAGACTAACGGTGTTGTGGAGGATGATGCTGACAACCACCGCAGGCCCTGGAGGAGGAGAAGAGTGTTCAGACCAAGGGTAACCTACCAGGGGCTACCTGATCTGGAGATAGTAGAGCATTACATGGTGGACAGGGACATCTTACAGCAAATAGTGGAACTGTGCCGGCCACACCTGAGAACCAGAAATAACAGAGGGGAACCCATCCCAGTGGACACAAAGGTATGTGTAAGCATGCAAATACTAGCCACAGGTACCTTTCAAAGGCCAACTGGAGATGTAATGGGGATCTCTCAGGCATCAGCATCCAATGTACTACACCAGTTCCTGGATGCCATGTTATCACATGCCAATGAGCATATATACTTCCCCTGAACTCAGGAGGAGTTGGCCAACAATATGCATCACTTCCACCATGTGGCACACTACCCGGAGGTACTGGGTGCGATAGACTGCACGCACATACAAATCAAGTCACCACTCGGTGAGCATAGTAGGTGCTACAAAAACCACAAGGGATTCCACTCCATCAACTGCCAGGTTGTGTGCAATGGCCAGGGACTCCCATGGCTGGCATGCCTCACAGCTGTATCAGGTATTTGTCAATGGGGGCATCCCACATGGCCACATTGTAGGGGATGCTGGCTATGCACTGGAGCCCTGGATGATGACTCCCATCAGAAAATGCACACACACCCATGCAAGAATGCCATAATGAGGCAAACGCACAAACCAGAATCATCATAGAGTGTGTGTTCGGGATGCTGAAATCACGGTTCCAGTGCCTGGACACATCTGGTGGAGCCTTGCAGTACTCTCCAGGCACGTGTGCCCACATCATCATAGTATGTGCCATGCTACATAATATGATCCTGCGGAAACATCTGCAGCAGGGACAAAATGGTGAAGGCCCTCATAGCCCACCGCAATTGCCAAGGCCATCACAGGCACAGAGGAATTAAGACCACAAACACACTGTGCCAGCCCCAGTAGGCAGACGGAGGCGTGCCCAATATGCCTACACTTTGGCAAAGAGGGAACATATAGCACATACTCTGACAGTGTAGGCCCCTATGGACTGACACACCTCTCCACCTGCACACACGGTAAAATGGATGGCACACAAGCACGACCACCTGTAAATTGTAATGCATAGGTGGCCCACTGTGTGAATCCCACATAGGCAGCCCTCAAACATTGTACACACAACAGCTATAGGAACAAGGAATGTCAACACCTGAACACTACATGCGCCTATCACCATATGGTGGTGCTGTGTGTATAGGTTCCCAGGTACAACGGTAGGTTCATGGCTGACTGTCAGAGGCCATACACCAAATGGGGCAAACAGTGTCCGCTGTTGCCACAACATCGAGTAACCAAATGTCACGTAGAGGAGCAGGGGCAATTGTGGGAGCACATGTGTGTAAGCACTGTTCTGCACACACTCAGCACAGAGTCCCTGCTGCGTTAGTGAGGGGCTGCACATAATATAATCGTGGATGTTGTGTCAAGGCATGTGGTGTACCCATGACAGGTATTCTTCACCCCAGCATGCTCCACCCACGGTCATTTGAAGGTGTAGCACAGTATCGTGTATGGCTCACTGAGCTATACATACCCAATGCCGGAGCACATCCAGTAAACATCACATGGACATACCATTAACTGGACACATCAATATGTAAACTAACTGAGTTACCCATGTGAGTGCAGTATGGAGTAACAGCCGTATTATACTCCACGTACAAAATGACATAACACGTGTACAAATCCCAGATGGCGATATGTTAAATGCAGTGACCGTCGTGCATGTTCCCAGTCCCACGTCCTGCAAGAGATGTAACGTAATCCTGAAGGCATGAGTAATGCATGTTGGATGCAGGTCAGCAGAGCATGTTTAGCACAGGTTACCAGGAATATGCATTGCCCACTGCTGGTAAGCGACGTTTAAATGTGACTATATGGATATGCACGAAACAGGGATAAGCTACACCGAATATCGCACAGATCACGGTCAATGATGTCCAGAACAGGTGAAACCAGCATTATTCACCCCTGTACTAATAGTGCCTGCTCTGAAGGGTAAAACGACCACTGCCAGGTGTAGAACACACAATCATGTATAGAATCACCTAACACTATTGCTAGGCAAAATGTACCTATGGTAGGGTTGCCACCTCTTCAAATGACCAATGTGGGACATACATCAGATGTCTGCAGGCCGACACATACACCTGGCCAGTACAAAATGCAGAACTTCACTGTTTTGCCTAGATAAAAGCTCAATCTTGTAATCTTTACTTACTTATTCTGTTTCTAGAACATATAGGTGGTTCAGATACAAAATAACTGTTTTATGCAACTATTACATAAACTATAGGAAATAAGTATGTTCTAAAATCCCAGGACATTTGCCATGTTCACAAATATTTTGCAGGACACAACTGCCCAAAGAGGGATTGTCCCTTGCAGAGTGGGACAGCTGGTAACCCTAACCTACGGCAGGTGTGTAATGTGACAGGTACAGACACAAACGTGCGGAGTCCAGGAAACAGTATACACCAACAAGTACACAATGAAAGGTGTAGCTTGCCTGTCACTTTCCCCGTCAGATATATATATATATATATATATATATATATATATATATATATATATATATATATATACACACATATATACATATATAATACAGATAGAAAAGGCGATAGAGTGATATATGTTGATATATATGGAGTCAGCGATATCTGCTAATATATATATAGATAGGTCAATGACATTCATTACACCTCGGAGGTACAAATAAATAGGATACCGCCAACTATGGAATGTGTAACATACTGACATGCATAACCACGAGGCTGACAGACCGAAAGAACACAGTACCGTAACAGTACAACCGCAAGTAATAGTATGATGATATGAAGGGACATTTAGTTAACGCTGCCGGTGTTGCGGTCCACGTAGGTACTGTGTTCGGCTGTGTTTGTGAGTGCCGAAGTGTTGAGGATGCCATGTGCATCTCCGTGGGACTGTAATGTGTGTGTCTGTCCGCATCATGTGTCTGTTAGTGCCAAATCGGAGGTAGATCATTATGGTAGGTGTGGGTATAGCTAGCCATAGGCATACGGTTACCACCTGTCCCACATTAGGAGGGACAGCCCCTCCCTGGGCAGGTGTGTCCTGACATAAACATTACAAAGGGCAAATGTCCTGGATTGTAGGACATTAATATGTCCCATATATAATGTAATAGTTGCATTAAATAGTTATGCCTGTATGTAAGAAACGTAAATGTACATGCAATATGATAAGTAGCCAAAGTCCCACAATAGGTATGTATTGAGGACAAAAGTATGTGCTAACCTGTGTACTGACCGTGGCTATGTGTTGGCCTGTAAACACCACTGTGCGTCTCGCAAAGTGTCCAACAATGGCCATATGAAAAGGTAGCAACCCATGGCAAAGAGGTTCTGTTACCAACACAACCGCCATATCTGCAAATATCTGGGACAGAAATATACGGGATAGATGTCAGTTAGACATATCCCTTTACATATCGCTGCAATTCCGGAGGTATGGAAGTATCAACCTCACCTGCATACTATATAGAAACCAATTAACAATGGCCCAATGTACAATCCCGTAACATAAGTCTACTAACTGATAGCTCTTTAATTAGGGACGGAGCCCACACACATATATATGAAATATGTAGAAATGCAAGCCCCACAAACCTGTATATGCTACGTACACCCACCGACATCCCCCACACTAGAAACTATAGCAATACAGACTGCAATAACAGCACAAACATCCAGTTAGTCAATTACATTTGCAGAACCATCAACATACCTTGTGAGAGATACAATTAAAGGTGCCATGCAAAATTGCAGCCATTATATAATGGAACAAACGGCGATGTTACAGGTTTTGTTTACAATAGTCCGTTATCAGATGTTGGGATGACAGGAACACCAACATGTTGAACCACATACTCTAGCTGTCACACACAATCCACGGGGGACGTGAATCCAAAGTATAATTGTCGCTATGCATAGCAGTTGCAATTACGCATAACAAAACACAATACAGACTGTCTCCCCGAAGGTAGGGCAAATGGGCAACACCCAAGTGGAGAATTAAATTATATCCCACTGTTGGCACATAATTGGTGAATGGAGTAGCTTCACAGCTGATATGCAAGTAATTAGTCACTCAGGAACACCAATTGTTACAGGTATCGACGTATATAAGGATGACTTGCTAGACATTCAAACCGTATGCTCAATACAAACTAGAGATAGAGATGAAAGTCCGTAATGATAACAAGGTATGTAGAACACTCGGTATGTAGGTTTATTTATAGCATGTTTTTTTATTAATTATTTACTGTATGTATAGCCTGGTTTGCATTAATTAAAAGTGTCCGCCATGCATAAAGTGGGAAAAAGGTATTTATGTAGTGATGTCTTGCTGAGCATACTAATGCATGTAGAAACTGTGCGTCCAGCAGTGGGCCACAAGGTACACATCACAGGCACCACAAGAGATGCTACATGAGGCTTTAAACAGAACATTTCCATACAACCCGCCATCAGTGGTAGGGTATGTCCAACAAGTATGTGCCATAGCAGGGGATAGTATATGTTGATATACTTTCACAGTAGGCATGTGTATGGGCATATAATGACAATGACATGTCTAAGGTGGTCCCGCTGTGCAAGTATGCTTTGCATTATGGGATACTATGTGAAATATGTGTAATGTATAGTATTGTAGGTAGATATGTCAGATATTCTACACAGCATAACAGGCATAGCATGCATACCAAAAGTATCGTCTATTGGCATGTACAATAACAGGACACATATGACTTGTAGGCATGGGACATTGCAATAGCATGATAGCTAAACTAAATGGAAGGGCTACCAAGTAAACATGCACACAGGACATGTAATAGCTTCACAGGTTCATAGTGGGGTACTATGCGGTCTGGCAAGTCTATGTGTAAGCACAACTACAGTGTTCACACCAGTGGCACCTCCCTAGGATAGTGTCCTGTGAACAGCAGAGCCATGTGTTATCTGCACCTCTGCACAGTACAGCCACTGCAGTGATCCCTGGCGTACATGTGTCTCCCAACCACCAAAGGAGATATCACATGAACAGTGCTACTGAGTGTCCCTGCATGATGTACATAGGACTCATGTTCCAAAGTAAGGTAAGTGACCGGTTTGGGAATGTAACCCTCAAGCACATCCCACTCATTGTTGATTGTGTGTGCACATATCCATGAGCATGTTGCTCACAGTGGTCTTTACTTATGTTGTGTATGTGACGTATATCCATTAATATTGTTGTGGACATGGGCCCTGTCTGTTCAGCAGAGGTCACCCCTGAGTATGTAGTATGCAAATGTGTACAGACGTGGTGTCTGTAGTTCAGCCGCATACTTCAACTGTCGGAGCTCAATAAACATCATGGCATGTTAATGGTGTGGTATGTAAAGCTGTAGCTGTTGTGTAAGGTACACCCTAAATGGGGTGGCGTACCCTTGAATGTGTGTAGACATCTTGAGTTCAGAGGTACAATGGGTGCCTATGTACCAGCCTCACACCCAGTATAGATAAGTGTGGCCACATAGAAGGATATCCATGCCACAGTGGCAATACAGTAACCACAGGAGTGGGTACGACATATGTGTGTACTACAAACATGTACAATGTGACATGTATTTAGGGGACTACCACCTATGTGATAGTCAGTGGGTGAATGGTGTAATGCAAAGGTGATGTTCATGCACCTTGTGTCATGTAGCTTGAGGCCATGATATTCATATCAGGTATCTGTCACAGTGACACCCGTATGGATGGAGTCAGTATCAGCTGGTGGATCAATCATGGTGCTTTGTATGCAGGGGTTTGTAAAGCTAGGCAGGGAAAGTCCCTCTGTGCTAGCCTATACCTCAGGGAAGCATATACTGAACATGAAGGGCACAATGACTGAGGACTGCGGTATGGCAAATGTAACTGCAATGCAGTAGGTACTATGATATGATACCCTCATTGAGTGTGTCCTGTCCATGAGCCACGTTGCATAATATCCTGAGACATAGGGTATGATGTGCAGGTGGGTGTGTATGTTGTCAATACCAGAATGGAGAACGGTGTTGAAAGGCAATGAGAGGACAATGTAGGATGTGTGGACTCTCGTACCATCATCAACTACCCTGGTAACTGTATGAAAGGAGTCCACCAGGTGTAGGGGCCATGCTCTGGCCCTAACAAGTCCAACCCGGGTGGCATCAAAGGACCGGAGCCCAGCAATGTCTCTGTAAATGACGTCCTTGATGATGTGCCCCATAGCCATGCAGAACAGTCCAGTCAGGTGTGTAGGACTATAGTCCCACTCGTGCATTGTGGTGTCACCTGTGTGGAGTGTGATAAATGTTGTTGTGTGCCATTCAGGGGCCACAATGTCTGATACAAGGCTATTACTGAATATGGTGGCCTAGTGGGGAGACATGTCATCCAGAGGTTTGTGGACATCACAGCCTGGGACTTTGGAAGGTGACATGGGGCCAGTGTCCCAGGACATATAGAGTGCAGGTTGTACTGTGTAGGTGTGACCACAGGGACACCGCAATGTTCCTGCATGGATTGTGGCCCTGTAGTGAGTGAGAGGGTGTAATGTTAGCATTGAATCCATCTGCCAGCATGTTGCCAACATCACCTGGGTCTGTAATGTTCCTGAGTGACTGTTGTATGTGAGAGCAGATGTGGGTGTTGCCAACAACTACTGACATACCACCATAATGCCTTGTGGTACACCCCAGAAAGTGTTGCAGTAATGTTTACGTAGCAAATATTGGAGTATGTGATGAGGGATCCCATGGCCCTACCAAGGCTGACCAGTGAGCTACCCCACCCATGGGATTGTACACCACTGTGCAACAGCCTCCACCTGTTGTTGCACATTATGTCCATGGAACTTGGCCACCAGAGTGGTGTCTGTTATCTGGTGTGTACCATCATGGCTCTGTGTGGAATAGCATGATCCATCCAGTCGTGTACATGCTAATGAAGTGCACTGGGTGTGTTTCAGCATTTGTAAGTGCATTGTCCATCTGCACGGATGTCATGATGTTAACAACTGCTGTCATAAGATGTCTGTAGTAGGTGGTGTTGTACTCATGTACTGTGTATGCCGTGAAGGGTGTGGTGCCAAGATGTGGATAACAAGGTTGATTAGCATATGTTTGGAATCCACCAATGAGGGGATAACCCCAGGTATGGAATACCAGTCACATGTTGGTAGTGTTCATGTCAAGGATAATGTTGGTCTTGGAGGTGGTGTGTATGGGTTGGTCCAGCCGAGTGGAGGTTATGACTCATGGATGTGTCGGTACATGAGTGGCCATCCCAGTTAAGTGTGTGGTAGTGTCAGTCACACATCAGTAGTAGCTGTCTGAGCCCTACTGTCCAGTGCACCAACAAATGTGGTCTGGTAACCATGGAGTATGTTGTTGAATCTGTAGCTTGTTACAATGTGTATAGCAGTTCCGGACACAGTTAGTTGCACGTGGAGCACCTCTGATGCATTGTGATAAGTACCTAGCCAGGATATGTGTACAACATAGTGGGATATGGGAACACCCAGCTGTGGGTGTGCCAGTCCAGGTATGTACCTGAAAGGTACGGTCTTTCTATAACCTGTCATTGCAGGTGTGCTCTGCAGAGCCTAGAGGCAGGTCCCAGTCACTGCAGAGATATTGGAGTGGTGCATTATAAGGTGTGCCTTGCCTGCATGCATCACAGAGGAAGATGCAAGCAATGTGTCACATGACCCCATGTCCTGCTTGCCAGTTCCCATTCTGCTGGTGACTGTTATTGGAAACTGTGCAAGACAGGCATTATAGAAGCAGCAAGAGCCTTACATGTGATCTGTACTCCCAGGGCTGACAGGTGCAGGTCATCTGTGCCAAAGCATTGTGCTTGACTAGGTCAGTCAAAGTGGACAGATACCAGATGCCTGTGGAATGACAGCAGACGCATAGGCAACTGTTGAAGTGACACAGTTAGTCATTGTACAGTGGTATCTGGTCCGGATGAATGCATAATGTTCCCCAGGGCTAGGCCCACACCTTCAGGACTACAGCATTGTTGAGCTATTGCATGTCCCTGCACACATAGTCTGTGAAGTGGCATCTCAGGGCAGTCACACTAACATGGAGAATGACAGTCACATCATACCTGGTGAGATGTGGCATGGGTGCATAGGTTATGTTGCAGAACCAGTTACCCGACAGCAAGATGTAAGCAACTATCGCCTTGTGTAGCCTGCTGTGTGGAGCTGCAGTGTGACCGCCTACAGACTCACCTATGACTGGTGTGTTGTGTATGTTATAACACTCTATTGGCTGTATGTGATGGGCACACATGAGTCTGTGGGCTATAAGTTGGTAATGTTGTGTTCTGTGATGGGGGCTGCCTCTGATGCCTACACAGAGTATGGAGAGGTACTGCACAAGTCGTCCTCGTATGTGTGGCCTGTGATGGAGATCATGTGAGACTATGTGATGAGTGGGGTGCATTGCGAATGTTACACATCCCCACATGACTGTCAGGTGCAGCCAGGGTTGGTGACAGCATTACCCCCAGCAGGGCTGCATAAGTGCATCCCCCACAGGCTGTAGTGTCATATGTTGGGAGGTGAGCATTGAATGTGTACATGAGACAATTGCTCTATTGCCACATGTACAACATATCCATCATATAGATAGGCAATAGCACTGGTACGTGACAGTTGGACATGCCTGTATATACAGCCATGTCTCACAGGATATGTGCGTTACATGTGTACAACAGCTGTTGTACCATAAGCAAGCTGGAAATTTTAGGACAGCCAGTGTACCTGTGGGAAATGGTGTAGAATGGGTGCTATATCAATCAGTAGCTCATGACATGCTCAAGTTCTGAACAAGTGCCTAGGATGACCATACAATACAGAGAGGGTGTTGGATAATATCATCCCACAAGTGGTGACAACAGTCATAATGGGTGGCACCTGCTGAGTGTGGTGTGCATGTCCATGAACCATTATCACTGTAGATGTTAGCAGTTCAGATGTACAAGACAGTACGGATGTTTGATTACAAATACTTTTGTATGTCACAGGAGTGTTCTACCAGTGCCTGTTGACAGACTCACAACTACAACAGGTGCCAGTGACATGTGCATATCACACCATTGCCAGCTACAGTAGAACAGGGTAATGTGTTGTACCCCACCCTCATTGTAGCCCATACCACACAGACAAATGTTAGGCATCTGTGTATGTAAGAATGTGAATGGCCATGACCTATGAGGAATAGCTATGTCAATGTTGTGAACAACATACAGAATGGGCTGTGTGGGTGAGGTGTATGACATATGTGCACATTCTGATGGATGATATCAGCATTGTCACCACTAGGTGAACATCCCTGTACCCATTAACTACCACCTTGGCTGTGGTCAACATTATGGACACTGTGTAAGGGATGGTGCTGTGCAGTAAACTTCCTTGCCTTGGTGACATCTCCAGGCCCGTTGGGTAGTCATATGAGGTAGCCATGTCATGACAGAGTGCCATCCATGAGCATGGAGATCATTGGACAGGCATATACAGCACTAGGGTGACCAATATTGGATCACATATCACCTTTAAGGGGTAATGGCCATGCGTGGATGGGTGATACCAGCCTTCACAATCCTCACCTCCACTACGCAGCATGCTGTCTACCTTGCATAAAGACATTTGCTACACCATGATGATGGACATGTTACATGTCCATATCCTGATCTGTAAGACATACATCATGGACAGCCGCCGTCCTAATACTAGGATCACCACATGCTAGACAGATCCCTCTGCCATAAATGTGACATACTCCAGCCAAACCATGCAACCCTGTCTATCAAAGCTGCACATGTCATCCCAGTCATACATGGTGTGATGGCCACATGGTAGATGTAGTATCAACTGTCTGGATCAGTAATGCAGCACTGATGCACCTCGCAATGACATACTGGCTGTCTGTTACAGCTGAGAAACCTTGCCCGTACATGCTATGGTTGATAACAATCACTGTGAATGATGTCCGACTAGCCATTGTCCCATGTCTATCACATGTGCAACACAGGTGATCCATGGCAGGATGCTGAACAGCTGTACAGTGCTGTGTAGATGTATATGGCAAAACACATACATGTACAGGTGTCCATGCATATGTGTGCATTGTCACCATTCAAGTCCATTAAGGCTGTGTCTGTGTTGATATGTGACATATACACAGCATCAAGGTCAACAGCAGTACCGTGGACAAATCCAGGCATGTGCAGATAGGTAAGAACACCAGTGCAGGCAAATAGACATGCCCACATCAAGACAGCATTCTCATGGAGTATGAACACTGTAATGAGGTGACACATATATATGGTGATGATATCCAATGCATAACAGGTGTTGCATGTGTGTGACACAAAGAAGTCAGTCCTGTCAGTGTCATGATTATTTGCAAAGGTTACTGTGCAGATGTACTAGGTGTCATAGAAATGCACGTGCAGCAGTATCTCTGTACATCTCTGAAACGGTGACCTGTCACCATCATTATGTCTTACAGATAATGCCTTGTACACGCCTTCCAGTGTACAGCTGCCAGGAGGATGATGTCCTCATCCCGTACCTCCATGGGAACTATGAGGTGTTGTTCAGCCATGTGCCACAGCATGCCCAGCAGTCGGACAACCTGTGGCAGGATCTATGCAGGAGGGTGAACAATGTGGGTGGCCATAACCACACCTACCAGCAGGTGCACAGACACTGCATGGACTTGATATGACATGCAAAACAGCGTGCCACTGCAATCACCAGGGAACAAGGTGGAACAGGTGGTGGGCCACCAACCCATCCCCCACTCACACACACCGAGGTGCTACTGGTCAGTCTGGGGACACCCTCAGAACAGCATCCACACACACTAGCTGCCATCGTGGAGGTGGGTGTCTCCCAACCAATGAGCCTGGAGTTGTCTGGTAAGTCAGTACTGCACATATGGCTATTATATCCCATTTAGTTGCATGTGTCACTGTACATTATGTAAAGTAACAACATATGCAAGGTATGTGGACAAACATGCTGCATACTACAGTATGCCACCCTGTGTATGCACACATGTGCATACTATATGCTATTATACAGATGAAAGCATTAACATGCACAGTGCACCCTGTGGCTGTCAAACAGTCAGGGATAATGTTCATACTGCTATGTCACCCCTATACAGGTACCTCTGGCATGCCACATAGACATGAGTCCATTGCAGGTGAGACTGTCATCAGTATCAGGCATGTTAAAGCATAGATCTATTTGCCATGTGGCCAGTTAACAGTTGCACACTTGATGTTTGTTCCAGTCATGATATACAGGTCACATCACCCATCATTCACACAGGCCATCCATGTGCAATATATACAAATGAAATGATACACCAACTTGAAACCACAGTAGTTGTTATTGCTACATGTGTGGTCAGCTGTGCATACAACAGTGGAGGTGTTCTACAATGGAGGCATATGTAGTATGCAGTGGAACAACATGTGTGGTACGCAAACAGTACCACAAAGTGAACTGTGATATGGGCAGCCCACAGGTGTCACCATTGTGTTATATGCCCCTGCATTGGGTGCACACATTGTGATGTGCCATCTGACATGTCCCAGACATGTAGTGTTCTAGCTGCAATATTGTCACACTATCCCATGACCCATACCCCACATACCAAACATACAACCCGTTGTCTGCATAGCCCTGTGGATGGTGACATATCTGACATCTATGGGTGTTTGTCATATGGGACAACACAGACATGTGAGATGGCCATCACACACATTTGGTCAACACATGTGCACACATGACCATGGGGGATGGCCAGAGACACGTAGCCACACAGTTGATGTGATGTATACACACTCTGTTTCACATTGTCCACACATGGTCCAAGTATAGCCTTAGTTGACTGATTATACAGTTGATGTGGTACAATGGACATCCTAAAAGCCTGTGTACAGCTAGTGGAGGTGTCACTGACATCTACCATATAAGATCTGTTGAACTTCACGACTGTGTCATAGCATTACAGTAGTCACCTGTACAGCTTCCACAGACATTGACAACACATCAGGCCACAGATACTGTACATCTCCCTTGCTGCTGTAGGACATCACCATTAGCTGTGCACCTCGTGTGTGTGGTACATGATTGTCATGTGGGAAATGGTGAATTGACATGTCCACTATTTGTGGACATGGTTGCCAGGCAGCTAAGACCCTGTAGTTGTTGTGCATGGGTGTCATCTGTAGGTCCTCCACTGACCTGTCACTTGACACAGCATGGTTTGGTCTGTATACACCTCAGCATCATGGGTCACAATCCACAGTTATGTCATGGGTATGCATGCAGTTACGGCTATGCAATGTGTACATATTATGCATTGTACAGCAATATAGATGTCTCATGATGCCATGCAATGGCACAGTGTCTGTACTTCACACTGTATAGCAATATAGATGGCTCACACCACCCTTCCATGCTCATGCATGTTTGCTAAACATGATTCTATCTGTTGGGCATACAGACAACACCGCAATGTGATGCCCATTACGATGCTGTACATGTGTCAGGACACCATTGTGTCAGACATGTATGCATGTTAATGCACACATCAGCAGATTACATGTCAAGGTCACGTCAGCCATGTGTACTGTTATCCTGTTCTGGTCCACATGGTGTATCACGGGGATGCATGCATACTACCACGATTGTGTGAACTGCATGGCTACTGATATGACACTTGCTTGCTGTAGTGTGCACCCCAGGGTGGTATGCTTACTAACACTATTAATGTCTGAGTTGCATGCCCTCTGCTGTATCACAGGCATGCTGCATGCCATCTGTCAAATCACATGCATGGTGTGCGTGTGTCTGTGTGTGTGTCTGTGTGTGTGTGTGTGTGTGTGTGTGTGTGTGTGTGTGTGTGTGTGTGTGTGTGTGTGTGTGTGTGTGTGTGTGTGTGTGTGTGTGTGTCTATTGTAATTTAGAGTCTTTCTTTGCATTCACAGGTGATATAGGTCCGTTACCCTCCTGCGGTCCATCTGATGTTAGTGTCCCCACAGATACTAGCAGTGATGAACATATGCATGAGGTACAGGCAGGGTTGTCAGGGGCTGAATCTGTGCCAATGGTTGCCATCCCAGCTATGTCCCCCTCTTCCCCACACACAGTTCTGCTGCCAACACATATCGCATCACCAGTGGCCATACAGGAAGGACAGTCAGTGTCTGTTAGCGTGGAACAGGAACATGTGGTGGCTACAGAAGGTGTGTCTACACACCACGGTGTCAGTGTAATGACTGCATATGTGCCACACAGGCATGTGGCCAGTGCTGCTCATAGGAGGACCTCTGGCAGAGATGCACCTGCAGGACAGAGCGCAGCAGCTCGTATCACCAGACACATGTTCCAGACTGTAATGGCGGCACAAGCACATGCTGAATGGCAGAACAGAGAAGGGCAGAGGCTGCAGAGGGCTGCTATCCGTACCCTAAATGACAACATCCAGGCAATGACAAATGCTCAATAGCAGATTGCTGATGTTCTGGACAGGCGATTGGGTGACATGGTCGGAATCCTTGACCGTGGCATGGCAATCTGTGAGCATGAGCTGTCTGTGCTGGAACATCTGGTAGGAGTGAGTTGTAGGCCATGTGGACATAGGCCAGCTACACCACCTAGTGCAGGTCAACGTGAGCATGCCACCTCAAATGCCCACTCCCATAGTGCTGTTAGCAGTAGCAGAGCAGCTGGCGCTGCACTGTCCACACCAGGACACAGCAGGCCATGTGGACATGGCCCTGGATGTTCCCAGCAGGGACATGGTTCTAGTGGACATGTGTCATCGGACAGTAGCCAAGCTGTACCTCCACCTGGTAGTGCCCGTGAAACCCCTGGCAGGCACAGGTCACGTGACCATGGCCGGACACAGTGAGCTGTACAACCTGGTCTGTACAACCTTGAGCTGTCAGTAATACCCCGTGTAGGCCTCACAAAAGGCAGAACTGTGTGCACACATACACGCACACAGCAAAGACATCAGTATGGCACCACAACACCCACATGCATACGGAACAGACATGTCCCATCATATCACTGGCCCTTACTCACACACAAGATGTCATCCATTGGTGCAGCCTATGCCCCTGGAAAACATTATCACCCTGTGCATATGATGAAGCGTGTGCCACATCCCTGTTATCCACACCATTGGTGCAGGGACATGCTCAAATGGTCTGATGTACAGGGTGAGCAGAATAGTGAGAAGTGTATATTACATTAGTTGTGTAAGAATAGTGAGAGAAGTGTATATTACATTAGTTGTGTGTGAATGGTGAGAGACGTGTATATTACATTAGTTGTGTACTGTTGACATGCACCAGACATACCATGTAGTACAGGTTTAGCATGCATTATTATATGTTCACAGTATGTGTCTCAGTAACAACAGTAACAGCATGTTGGTAATGATGCCCTGGTTACCTCCTTATGGTCTACCTGCATGTGCCTACAGGTAGCACTGTTTGCAGTCTCCCATGTGTAACTGTGGAGTACTCACAGGCACATATGGCAATATCAGCATGCTATACGTAGCCTCAGCCTGATGTTGGAAAGTCTAACATAACACAGATGTCCACACATATAGTGACCCAGAAGCAGGTGGGCAGTTTCATAGGCTACAGTGGCTAGAGACGTGACATCCATACCAGGTCACATCACAGGTATGTTGACATGGTGCAGGGGTTGTACACAGCGGTCTGGCCAATGATAATGTTAGAGGCCACCTGATAGAATGAGGCCTCACTGTGTAGCAGTAATACCTTGTCACATTACAGGAACATGCTCACACTCACGGGGTCAACAACACTATAATGTGCACCCCATAGTGTTGAGGTGAGGACCCTTGCCTATGTGGTCATCACCATCACAGTACTGTGAACCCACACAACGCGACACAGAGAAAGAACATGTACAGGTAGCCAGTGTGGCTGAGACCGATGGCATCAACAGCGTAGTGGACTGCATCACCATGAGGGGTTAGGGATCCTGTGTGTTCTGTATGGTAGCATACACCCTCACTCCATGCACCAGACAGCCATACATACCTACATACACACACACACACACACACACACACACACACACACACACACACACACACACACACACTGTGGAGACCACAAATGTCATACACATATGGATAGCTGATGTGTGTGATACACACACCACACCTGCCTATGTCATGCTTTCCACACTGCAGTATGTACAGATCTCTACAACAGTTTACAGGGGTGTGTAACAATTGGGATGTATTCTCCACCATATGTGGCAAATATGGTCACACAAGCAAACACACATGGCAGTACAGTGAATGATACGCCTGCTATATGATGATACGTCTGACAGACATGCAGCAGTATTGGCCACATTATGTGTACCAACGCTACCTTTGGCAAATGTGCTGCGATATGCACACGGGAGGATGTAAGTGTTACAGGTGTCAAGTGACGTACTGTCGGTGACACCTGACCACTGTGTAGGTTTTATGTCTCCACCGTCCAGTAACGGTAACATAGCGTACTGTTTGCACATGTAATGGTAGGATGGCGTGTGACACACATGTGAGCCATCCCCGGCAAACATACATCTACACAGGTGGATCATCACTCTATGTACACACATCCATCCATACCTGCTGTACATCCTACTCTGCTGTCAGTATGTCACCATATACAGGTGTCAGTGACAAGGCTGCATTGCAACTGCATGTTGTAGTTAGGCACAGATTAGTTACTTACATCAGCTACTGCACATGCATGGTAGCTGCATGCACACTACAGTTTGTACATGTGTGTTGGTCCTACATGCCTGTCATGTAGCCATGTTGGTATGCATTGCAATTGGTGGACATGTGTGTTGACATAT